>NW_016164569.1:24028-30978 GCF_001687245.7 Rhagoletis zephyria | reverse complement strand
CGTTATTTTAGAGAGGGCACACATACATACATGCATACATAATATATACATACTTATTTATATATGTGCACGTGCGTACGTGAGTGTAAAGACAAATTTATAAACAATAAACGCCAATATACATACATACATTGATATGTACATATCGTCACCTGATATGCAAAACGGCGTAACAACATCGCAAATGTGAAATGGAAAAAGTCGTGACTAATATTTTTATTATATTTTTTGATTGTGATTCGATGAAATCCATCGTATAATTCAAAAAGTGAATTTTGAATTTTTTCTTTAGTTATGACTTTTGGCATTTCAACGATGATGTTTGTTACGTCTTTTTGCATTTCAGGTGAGAATATGTATGTGTGTATAGTAAGACCAAATTAAGCCCAGTCGTGGCAAAGTTTATTATGTTTATACGTTTATACTAATATACAGCTAATTTGCATGCATATTAAAGCGACAAAAGCAAAAGCAAAGGAAAACAGTTTTGTATCAAAAATAAACAAAAAATTAGAACAATAATACAATATACAAACATACATACTACTTACGTACATATGTATGTATACCGTACAAATACGCATAAAATCGACTACTCCATTGGAAATTTTATGCAAGTATGCGGAAAGAAGTTTGACGCAACAATACTATGGACTACGTAGTAGCCGGAGTTGGATTGTTGAGGGTTATATTTTGAAGCGCACTGAAGCGTAAATATTCATACTAGGATTCAATAGTTCAGCCTAGGCTTAACTGGTCTCTCCCATCGGGCTTAGGTCAGTCCAGTTTGGCTCAGGCTATACCGGTTTATCCTATCACATGTAGGTAGAAATAGTTAAGCCTAGCTTGTCCGACAATCGGGTTTGGCTTATGCCCGCGGGTTTCACACAAAAGAAAAAAGTCAGTAACTAAAACTACCAAACCCCGGAATAGAAACTCAGATAAATATATTTCCCGAATGAAAGAGGTAACCTAGGCAAAAAGATCGCGTTGAAATACTTATAGCATTTTAAAATAAAGCCACTCTGTTTATATAATAAATAATTCGATATCTAAAGGTACAAAAATGCCTGCAATTGAGAAAAGCATCACTCCACTAAAAAAGAGAGAGGAGGAACAACAATGCAACGCTCAGTTTAAGCTTTTAACGATCGTAAGCTTAAAGCAGCATATGTTGTGAGGTCCCAACCTCGCATAGAATTCAACTATCCAAAAATGAGGAATAAAAATTGTGCCTCCAATCTTGACGATGCAAATTTGAAATTTAATGCCCATTAAGTAAGGATGCTAAATTTGACTTTAATCCGTTTGATATGAACTTCAATAAAAGGTTGATTTCTGCATTTTAAAAGTACACTGACCCCTTAAATCTTTAGTAACTTTATTGTTGAATGTATGTACATATATAGTCATTGACTTCCAGCTGGGTAAATGCTAACCGCACAACACATGTAACATTGTTTTTACTTATCTTTAATTTTAAAGTTTTAGTTTTTTGACTTTGTTTTTAACGTATTTTATTTTAACTCGACAGAAGGAAGCGTTGGCTTCGTGTTTTATTGTTATTATTTTTTTGGTGCATGTTAATAATACGTATCCAATTAGGAGCTGCGTCCACGCGATATACATTTTTAATAAGCAAATATTTTTTTCGTATCTTTGTTTCTTTGTTTCTTTTTGTTTTTGATGCCGTTTTCAAACCTTAGCAAGGCAAAATGTGTATTTCGGTTTATATATATAAATGCGTACTAAAATAATAAAACTATAGTAAAAACGGACATTCATTTATACATATCGATGGTCCTGTGCAATAACGACACAATTCAAAATTCAAAAAATAAAAACTGTTACAGTGTTAAGTGGCTCATGCCCCTAATTCTTGTCGAATTCATGTCTAACCTACTGTACTTACTTTTTTTCAATCCTTACTGCTTGCCTGAGTAAGGGATGGAAATGGATTAGACAAAGATCCGTCAGCGTCAGCCCTTCTATTAAGTGGATAATGATATCTGATTGCCCATAAGAAGTAAAATTTATATTTTTTTGCTACCATTTACTTTTGTTCAAAGTGGAAAGCCTAACTAAAAACTTTAAATCCGATTTCTCGCTTTTTTTTTTTGTTGTTTATTTGAGTTATTTCGTTCTTTCAGCACACGAGCGTTATGCAGTATAAATTAGCGCCAATACAATGAACTCGACAACTTTGATGTATGTATTCCGTTTTTTATGCATGTCAGGAACCGTTCAGAAGGTCAGTACCCACAAATCGTCTGTTGGTAAATATGTACAAGTTGATTCAGCACAATTCAAGTGCGTTCAAATGGTTAGAGTATTGGTCACCAAATTAGTTAATGCTACATAGTTAAAAGTGTGGAAAATGGAAAAACAACATTTAAAATCAAAAAAGTTGCATTTCGGGATACGATACATTCGTCCGAGTTCTGAAGGAAGTTAATTCGAAATTGCTAAAGTACTCGTATATAACTTATTAACTAAGCGTAAGCGTATTTACATATGCATGTATGTATGTATATGTAGTTAATAGGGAATTTACATGACAACTTTTAGTTCAACTAATCGCTTTCAATGAAGTTGGCCAGCTGCCTACTGTCGTTAAACTTTCGATTCAACAATCGCCTGTGAAAGTTTAATCATGTAAATTCCCTATACGGCCGCCAAAAGATTTCTCCTAAGTATTTCAAGTAAATTGCACTCACTCTCTCTCTTAGTTTTTGCTTAAAACCCTGGTTAGGCCAATTAATCTGTACAATATGAATATAATTCCTCGGGAGCTCAACATGCATCCATCCAGGATAGATCAATCGAGGTAGCTTCATTAAATGTATGTTCTACATAGAGGGGATTTGTGATAATATTTTCCCGAGAGTTTCAAGCGATAACACTGATTGTAAGTACCAGAATAAGAAGAGATAGATCCATGAAAATGTATACTTATACGATCAGAACGCCAACCTGAGCCGATTTAGCCATGTCTGCCTGTTCGTCTGTCTGTCTCTCAGTATTCGAGATATCCGACTGAAATTTGGTAAGTGGAGTATGTATTATAATGTATTAATCATTTGTCAGAATCGGAAATATCTGATCACTATAACATATAGCTCCCATACAACTGATTGATCAGATATGAGATCCTTCGTTATAACTCCTCCATTTATGTAGCTAGGAACTTGCAGAGAAATTGACAAATATCGGGTCACTATAACCTATAACCCCCTTACAACTGATTGTTCAGATATGAGATTTTTTGTTTAACTCCTCCATTTATGTAGCTAGCAACATGAAATTTCGTACTATTTTCACTCATTATCAACAGAATACATCACATCATAAAGATCGGATTACTATAACCTGTAGCATCCATAGGTCTGTAGGTTGTTCAGAGATGGGATTTTACTTTAAACCTCCTTAATTTCGACAGCTAAATTTGAGAAATTTCTAAATAATCATACAGCTATTTTCTAAATAATTACACAACGTCTACTGAGATAATCGTCAATATGAGTGCTGTACAAGGTTTATCTCCTATACCACTGATTGTTTAGAAAAAAGTTTTTGCAATACATATAACTCCTTTTCGTAGGCAGCTCAAGCCATTAAATTGTGTTACATACCGATCACACACAGCAGCGAAAATCACTCAGATTGGTGCTTTATAAGATATATCTTCCATACCTCTGATTGTTTGGATATGATTTTTTTTTATATACAAATGTAACTCCTTTTTATATGTACGTATGCTGTGAAGATAAAAATTTGGTTTAGTTCCCAAACAACTAATTTCAAATGCAGTTATCTGTTAAAGTAAAATTTTCTGACGTTCATGAAAGGCATAGCCGAAGACAGTGCTGCTCTTACTTGTTTTCAATTAAAGTAGCGCTCGTCGACATCGTACGTAGGAAAAAGACTGCAGCAGCAAGAGCGCTACGATCTATGCGCTATAATATTGTTGGAGGCTTCGAGTTTATTTAGTCCTGACAATACGCGATAAGGCCAGTATGCAGCTCTCAAGAAAAGCAAAAACTCCATATAAAATGACGCACAAGAAATGGCTAAAAAAAAAAATTTCTTGTGTAAAACTTTTTTGAGCCAGTACGCAGTTCTTAAGAAATGCGTGCTACGCCAAGGCAACCCATGCTTGCAACAGAAATATATGCCCGTTCCATTATTGCTTTAGGAAAGGAAGTGAGGCAACAGCATCAGATGACAAAATTCCTTAGACACACACACGAATTGTTATTGTTGTTGGCAATTTTTTTTTTTTTCTTGACCGTTTTCTTGAGAGCTGCATACTGGCCTTTAATAATTTTATTTAATAATTTATCTCTGCGAAAGAATGTTGTGCAACAGAAGCCAATTGAAGCCGCGGCATCGGTTTACTAAATTTTTTTTCCGTACGATTAGGGAACTCGTTTATTACAACCGCCTTAATAAATAAAAATAAATAAAAGCGTAAATGGCTGCTACAGACCAGCTGTGTTAACATCGAAACTTGACATTTAGTCGCAAGTACATAACAGCCAAACAATTAATAGCAAACAAACACTAAGCGCAAAATTACCGTGATAAAATATGTATTAACGATAAAATGCCGGCTCACTAAGTGTTAAAATATACAAAAGTAAAAACAGCGTTCGCCGCGAGCCACTGCCTCTATGGCTGAAAATGCACTTGCAGCTGCTTTAGATAGACAGACAGACTGACTGTTAGGCTACAAAAGTTGTCAAGCAAATTGAGAGTCAGTCATCAAAATTTCCAATATTTGTTTGAGCGTACTAATTTTCGCTTATCTTTTTTCGAGTATACTCATATTTGAATATTTAAAATTCTTATTTATTTGTATGTTTTTTAGTGTTTAACACCCTCATTAATCGCACTAGAAAAACAAATTCATATGTATATTTGAAACCAACGCGACTCGCCTCAAACGCAATCTAAGCTACATATCGTCGTTTAAAGTACAAAACCGCGCATCAAGATAGTGCAAAACCGCGTATGTGAGGTTGCATAAATTATTTTATAGAGAGTAAAAACAGTGATATTTCAAAATGGTTCTCCTTTTTATAAAGCAATCGCATTTCTGGCTAGTATATTTCAGGACGAATGGATAAGAATGGAGCCAAGACCTTGTCTGAGCAAATCCAATTTTTGGCAGCCAATGTCAGTTACGCGGTTTTGCAGAAAGACGATACGCGGTTTTATAGTTTAAACGACGATATGTATGTATGTGTTGGGAAATACTGTTGACGACTGTTATTCCCAATGACTTAGTGTTGACATATTGCGATGTAGTTTACATTTGTAAGTCAATATTATGTGTTTTGTAAGAATAACGAAAATAAAATTCCAAAATTATTAGGTATGTATTCCACTAAGTACATATTATTGTTAAGAAATTTAAAAATTTCAAAATAATCTTTCTGGTATCTCTTTATGATGTCATATCTAAGAGGTATCACAATAAGTTGTTCTAATAATTTTTTATTTTTTATTTTATTTCATTTTGTTTTATTTTTGAAATTCCTGTCGCTTTAATGCCCATACATAAATACATAGTATATGCGCCATAAACATAATCATTTAGCCCAATCACATTTAAAAATTTACGGTAGCAACGACCACTTCTCAAAAACAAAACAAAAAAGGTAAATTTGTTCCATACTTAAGGCTATCAAAAACACAAACATATGTACATATGTACATACATATGTGTGTGCAAGTATGTACACGCAGACGATTTAACGCAATCAAAAATTTGCGATCTAAAAAACGCAGGTAAGCAGCGAAGAAAAATTGCAGCTGCTGGCAAATTGTTGGTGAGAATTAAGTGTAGCATAAAAACTAAATGCTCCTACATAGTACACACATGCATACATACATGCCACTCCGGCTTGTGCTGACCGACCGCAGGCGCAGCACGCGCTTTAGCATGCTCCAAAAATAAAGACAGCCTGAAATTAAGCTAACACAAATGAGAAGAAAAGGCGTTAAACCAAACATACCAATTGCCAAAAACTCTGTGCCAATGAAAACATACAAAAAAAAAAAACGAAGACGAAACCAAAAAAACCAAGCAAAATCACTTCAAGGGACTGCGAGCTCGATCGGGTCTTCAATACATCGCAATTTATGAGGGTCTAGGTAGCACTTCAAACAATTTCGTCATTTCTTTTATTTGCATTTTAACCATTGAATTCCACAGCAAAGCAAAACGGCCAACATTCACTCACAATTTAAGAAAAAAATAATAATAATTCGCATAAATCTTAAAGAAATTTCAAAACAAAAGCAATGATGATGCTTTTAAAAAATTCCAAAACAATTATCACAAGAGCAGCAGCTTTGCACGATTTCGTTAGGCATTCGACTGACTACACTGAGAAAAATATTTAGGTACACAAAGAAATTTTCGTTTTCAAATTTGTATGGAACGTTTGAACCTACAGTATTTATTTAAGTTTTGAGAACGAAAATTTTCAATTCAATTTCGAAAATCTATGTTTTTGTTTTTGATACGCACATTTTCACATCGTTTTTAAAAACGATCGTGTGGTTATTGAAAATGCGCATGTTCAAATTGAATTCCAAAATATTCGTTTTAAAAATATGCGTTTTCAAATATGATATTAAAATTTTATTTTTATTAAATCACTACAAATCTTTTGGGATATATGTACATTGTCAAAAATTGATTGATATACATATACTTATAAATAAGTTACAAAATTAATGAGGAAAATACAGATGTTAAACATATCGACTGCTGAGTGGAAGATTGACCTATCTCGGCAGCGAGTTCGAAAACGCCTTATCTCAAAAAAATTTTCAAGATCGCCCTATTTCAGAATTTTATGAAAAAATGCCCTATCTGACTTCAAAATGCATTGAAAATGTGCTGATATATATAGGGCGTTTTTGAATCGGCAGCTGAG
>NW_016164569.1:14225-22865 GCF_001687245.7 Rhagoletis zephyria | reverse complement strand
AAACCAAAAAAACCAAGCAAAATCACTTCAAGGGACTGCGAGCTCGATCGGGTCTTCAATACATCGCAATTTATGAGGGTCTAGGTAGCACTTCAAACAATTTCGTCATTTCTTTTATTTGCATTTTAACCATTGAATTCCACAGCAAAGCAAAACGGCCAACATTCACTCACAATTTAAGAAAAAAATAATAATAATTCGCATAAATCTTAAAGAAATTTCAAAACAAAAGCAATGATGATGCTTTTAAAAAATTCCAAAACAATTATCACAAGAGCAGCAGCTTTGCACGATTTCGTTAGGCATTCGACTGACTACACTGAGAAAAATATTTAGGTACACAAAGAAATTTTCGTTTTCAAATTTGTATGGAACGTTTGAACCTACAGTATTTATTTAAGTTTTGAGAACGAAAATTTTCAATTCAATTTCGAAAATCTATGTTTTTGTTTTTGATACGCACATTTTCACATCGTTTTTAAAAACGATCGTGTGGTTATTGAAAATGCGCATGTTCAAATTGAATTCCAAAATATTCGTTTTAAAAATATGCGTTTTCAAATATGACATTAAAATTTTATTTTTATTAAATCACTACAAATCTTTTGGGATATATGTACATTGTCAAAAATTGATAAGTTACAAAATTAATGAAGAAAATACAAATGTTTAACATATCGACTGCTGAGTGGAAGATTGACCGATCTCGGCAGCCAGTTCGAAAACGCCTTATCTCAAAAAAATTTTCAAGAACGCCCTATTTCAGAATTTTATGAAAAAATGCCCTATCTGACTTCAAAATGCATTGAAAATGTGCTGATATATATAGGGTGTTTTTGAATCGGCAGCTGAGATAGGACGTTTTTGCAACGAATTCTGAAAATTTTTGAAAAGTTTTTTGAGATAGGGCGTTTTCAAACTGGCTGCCGAGATAGGTCGATCTTCCACTCAGCAGTCGATACATACATACATAGGTACATACAGGTTTTCTTGCCTTTCTTCCAAGCTGGGCACGCTGATATTGCTTCGCGCTGGTCAGATCCTGCAAATTATAATAAGAAAATCATAAATTATTATTTAATAGTCCACAGGAATCTGTTTTATAATTTAGTCTTACCAAAGCTTTTTTTCGATCAGAGGAGTCCACAGTACCACCAATCTGCCTTTTATTTAGGTAGTTAGAATGGCGTAATATATTTATTTCATCGCCTTTTTTGAAGATAGAAGTAGTTTTTTTCGCTGCACACAATTTTTTCGTTCGTTTTTATTTTGCGAATATTTCGTTTTAAAGTCGTAAATACAAATACTGCATTTTTTATTTTGTATGAAGTAAAATTATATACCAAAATTTTGTTTTACAATTTCTTTTAAAAACTTGCGTTTTACCTGTATCATTTTCTCAGTGTACAATATTCTCTTTATTTCAAGCTAAAACACAACTACATATGATTTTGCGCCAAACGCCCTTTTGTTTACTTTAAACAGATTTATTTTTAGAGATTTTTTCGTTTTAACAGGATTTCGTTCTTCTGCATTTTACAGAAACTTTTTGGTAATTAAGAAAAACAAAATAAAAAAAAAATATATATATATATATATACATATACACTCACCAGAATATGTTTCCGTACACTGTTTTTTTTTTTAATATTTGCAATGTTTTTCGTAATAAATTTTTTCGTTAATTTTTAATGGTAATATAGTTTATTCTGCATCAAATGGCATATAAATTAATGATTCAAAGTTTTTACAAAATTTGGGAAAATTCGACAAATTTTCACCAACATTTTAAACTTTTAAACAAAATTATTTAGCATTTTTTGGCAGTACGCAATTTTGTAGCTCATTCAAATTTCAGTATAAGTGCAAGTTTTAAGTGGCCATGATCTACCGTTGAATTTTGAGAATTTGTATGTTATCTAATTCAAATTTGTACTTTATTATACTGAAATGATTATACATTATTGATTGAAAATTTTGTATACGGCTGAATTCATTCTCTCTTCAAGTTACGTATCGAGGGCTTATATTCAATACCCTCTACCTGCACTTTTCACAAAAATTAGATTCTGTGATATTAATGTTGACCTTGAATAACGCCTAACAAAATAATTTACTATTAAATTGCATAGTCAGAATTAACATCAGTGATGAGAGGTACGTCCCAGATGGGTTCCAACATCACTAAGTAGTTTTTGTCAAAATTGCAGATAGAGGGTATTTAATATTAGCGCTCGATATGTTTAAGTTTCTTAAAAAATACGTTTTCTATTCAAAAATTTCTAATCACTAACATGGAAAAACCAAAAACGACACTGTTTGAAAAAGTCATGTTACTTTTCTCTTAGTGTACAGAAGTGCGAATATCTACGGTAGGTAGCAAATACAGCAGAAGCGTTGAAACGTCCAGGCTGCCCGGAGGTATTAGTTAAGCTCTTCTTTTTATTTGTTATGCCTTTCGGTTAAGGCCATTAACAACGCACAAAAACAAATAAGCCAAAGGGAAATTACACAGTTCCTTTAAATTTCACGAAATTTATATACACACGTACATACATACATACTTATATAGTATGTACATATATTTTATTTTTTCAGTAAACTATACATCGTAAATGTAATACTTCTATATTGCTAGTACAATATGATCACAATGTGTTTTTCGATTCGAAATCAAAGAAAGACAACCTATGTATGTACATATATGTATGTATTTGTAAACTACTACATCGACTGAAATGTCATCCCAGCCAGCAAAAAATCCGAAAACCGATCCGGAAAAGGACAAAAAGGTGGATGAAGTGCGGATTTTTGTCCGTTTACTGATTCCACTTCCGGATACTTTGACGATCCGTTTTCCCACTAAAGTGTGTGGAAGAAACGTTTGTACAGACAACAGTATGTGAAACCGGGATACGTTTTCGGCTGTTTTTTTTAATGAAATTTGTCTGACTGGGTTTTTCGTTCAATACGCTTTCCTTTTGCACTTCACAGATACTTTTTCATAGTTCAAAAGAAATAAAATAAAATTAGGAAGCGCCTGACGGAATTCGGCACCTTCAGCCACTGCCAACTGCGCATGCATGCTTTGAAATGTTTAGCTTAAGCAAATAAAATACAATTATTGCCTTCAAATGACATCATCTTTTTCGAACGTTTCGAACGTTTTCCGAATACGAAAATTGATGATAACTGTAGGAGTTTTTCTCTTCGTTTTCGGATACGAAAAATTTAACTAAACTGCACTGTCGTCGGCACGTGTAAGTTTGAGTTTTGAACCTTTTGAAGAGAAATTTGAGAAATTGTAGGTTTACTATAGCGAACAGAAAATTCTCAAAACCATTTTCAAACAAGCTGCAACTGTGTATATTAATGACTCATTTTGGCTGATCAGTCTTTGTAAAACCCTAAAATATAAACACATAAAACAAATACGACTATGCCACGTAATTTGAAGCATTCAACGGAAGTGGCAACACAGTATTCCGCGTATTTTGTATTATTATTATTATTTTTGTTTCGTAATATATTTATTTGCTCACATTTTTAGTACATATCTTCAATACCTATGAAGTACTTATTCTTATCAAAGCGTCTTTCAATAGTAAGTATTTCAGGTATGTGTATGTACATACATACATACATACATATGTTAAAAGCCGCTCCTACAAAAAGCCTTGTAGCAAGTAAATATCCAATAGTCGGGGGTAAATATGTACATACTGACTATGTTTCCAGTACATTTTAAACGAAATCGAAATTGAAACAAGTTGGTATGCCAGTCGCACAAAAAGCCTAGTGATAGGTGTTGATGTTGTTTAGTCGTGGATTAGTGACCGTCGAGAAAGGTAAAGCGAAATTTTTAAGTAAATGACAAGTGTCCTTTTTCGATCTTCCAATTGTGTTAATAACATATCCAAAAAGGACATCCAATGTCAAATGGACAGTCTTAAAGAAAAAAAAATTGTGTGTGCAAAGGATCGAGAAACGTGCACGGACATAAATTATAATAAAATATATTCGTTCAAAAGTAATCACACTTCCGATTTGTGAGTTTTTCTATGTAGTGTAAGGTCTAATTGAAGTGCTTAAACGAACTTTAGTTAGTGGGCAAAAATTTAACGGTTCCAACACTTATGGCCACTTTCTCAAAGTCTGGTTATCTGGTTAACTGCAGGTTAAACATCGTTATCGACGTGATCGACTCCATAACATATGACAGAGTTATCGATAACATCGATAACCATGTTTATTAACCTGTAGTTAGTGTTAACCAGACATTAAGAAACTTGCGACAATCGATTGTGACCATAAAATGTTAAAATGTATGTGATTCAAATACGTTATTGTTATGCAAAGCCTCAAATAAAAAAAACGCAGACACAAATGCTTACTCGTATTATAATTTATTGCAGTCGTACAACAAGTTTAATTTTAGCATACACCAATATTACAAAATCGAGCTTCAGATAAACGGATGAAAAACAAATCGCCACTGAAGCTTCTGAGAGCAACAAACCAAGTGCAAATAAAAGGTGTTAATTACCTCCAGGTATGAGTCAAATATGTATTATATTTGATATTTGATATTTGAAAATTAGCGCATATCAATATTTATTTCGATAGTGTTATTGCGCTTTGTAGCACGATTTTGATTTTTAGGAAAAATTTAAAAGCAAAGTCTAATGTTAATCGAAATTTTTGAAGTACATATACAGTATATAGTATAAAAAATGCAAATGAAAATGTCCGGCAGAAAAAATTTTGGAATTTCGAGTTAGCTTTTTATGCAGCTCATTCTATTTCGGTTGGTGCCATACAAGTTGTGTGTGCATGAAAAATTTTTGATAGTAAATTGCCGACGTGAGTGAATATTAGGCTGGCCTATAGAGGTGCTGGTGGTCATTGCTATACCTACGTATCCTTTCCTTTGTCAATTTATCACATTGCAAATTACCTTCAAAATCCGGTGTACTGGCACCCAAATGAGTAGAAATTTATGTAAAATTTGCATTAAAATTTATGATTGTGTCTAAAGTAAAGCATTTTATTATCGGTTTTAAATTGGTTTACAACCAAGAAACATACATACGTCAAAAGCCGATAATAGAACTGGTTAGCTTTAAACATAGCTTTATTTTTAATCCATCCTTTAAATATAAAGTGGGCTTCAAAGTTAAGAGGTACTTCAAATTTCCACTTGACATTAAATGACAAAAATTTGTATGTCAAAGTTAGGCATCAAAAAATGGCGGTATTGTGTTATTATTTCAATAAAAATAGTCAATAAGTTCGTTGCCATATGTAAATGGCACAACGTTTTTTTTCGGTGGAAATTCAGCATTTCTTGCTGCCTTTTTTCCAATAAGAGTTTTTTTTTATAATTGAACACATACATACATTAGTGCGGGTCGAAGTTTGTATGTTTCTTTAATACTTTTGTAATAGTGAAAATATGTTGTTCTATAAGGTCAATTACATTGCATCGGCCCTTAAGTAGAACTAGGCATACTGATCGAATAAAACGAATGGTACCAAAGAACGTAGATAATAGATAGATAATTAATTAATTATCTAGTTCTCTGTTGGTACGAAGTCAGAGTTTAGAAAAACGGTTTGGTTATTGTACATAGAGAATTTATCCGGAAACCCAAATCACTTTGTCGAACAACTATTGCGGCAGCCCTATAGTTTATGGAGCAACCTTTTTTCTGCAAATATATATGTGAGTACTTCCTAAAAAGAGTCAAACAAAAGCAAAAAATAAATAAAAATAAAAATCCACCTCGACTATATTTGAAGAGGCCAATCGATAGCTCCGCTATGTTGCGTTTTTCATATACATACTCAAATCAATCCATTACATTTGCTATCTACTTTTTCTAACATTATATTATTTGTAGAAAATATACTTTTTCCAAAAAGCTTCTTAAATAAGGCAAAATTAAAAATATGCGTAATGGTTTAGAAAATACTATGTTTTTAAGTCTTATACCAAAAATTATGTAGAAGACTGTGGCTAATGATCTAAAACAAAGTTAAAAGATTTACTTATTTTGAAGCGTTCGGACGCAAAATATATACACCTAATGTAAGAGAACGAGTGGTAATGTTTACTTTAATTACTAAAATTTTAATATGAAAGCTAGTTTTGGTTGCACTATCTACTTGCATACAAATTTACTCGGGAAACTGAAGGATTACCGAATGTAAGGATATTAAAACGTTGAAAGTCCGAAAGGTATGATGACACAGATCTTCAAAAAAAAACATATACAGCAAAATATCTAGGGCGGCGTTCATATTTCTAGGATATATTACGTCGCTGATAAGTACAACCTTTCCCTTTTTACCTCGCTTTTATTAGCTTGGGATGTAACTATGTAATAATGGTGCGCCCAAAAGATGGAGCGATTGCCATTATCAATGACAGTACAAATGGAAATTGCTTTAAATTTCCATTATAAACTTACCTTTCCAACGATTGATTGCGCGCGTGTTATTCTATTCGTAATAGTAGTTTTAAAACCAATTGAGTTTAAGACTAAAAAAAAAGATGAAAATAAAATTATAGTTCAAAGATCTAAAAACTTATAGAGATACAGATTTCGTTTAAGAGGAATACGAAGTTCCCTAACTGGATTGAATTTAACTTTTAAAACATACCTAAAATAAGATTAAAGTAATTTACAATAAAATTAATTTTACCGGAAAACAAAGCGTGGGGTGCTTCTTACTAAAAAATGAAAATGAAAAGTTCAAAACAATTGATATCAAAGACCCCACGTTTATATATACATATATATGTAGATCCTAAAGAAATAATTTGAAAGACTACGCTTATAAATCACTAACATTTTGCTTGTTATGGCCCTAGGGGGCGGCGGATACAATTTTTTAACTTGTAAAGGGGTCGTGTATTCAAATACAATATTGAAAAAGACTGGCAATGTTTGTTCAATTTTGGTATCAAATATTCATTGTCAAAGATACATACGACGAAATTTAATTAATTTCAACGAAAAATTTTCTTCAATTGTACAGATGATTTAAAAATTTAAGAAAGATAATGGGAAACAATTACCCAGAGTGTCATATGTTTGATTGAAGCTCGCGAAACGCTTCATGACTATCCAATCTCAAATTCCTTCAAAAATGTTCCCGGATCTATCAAGGACTAGTGTATTTGGGTACTATCACTTTTACATGTTCATGGAAATTACTAAATTTTATCTCTGTGTCTTCTCTTTTTGATACCGTGGTGACTAATCAAGTAAGTATGCACAATTTTGTATGATAGCTTAAATCAAAAGAATTACAGATTGGACTTAAAACGAATGTGTTTTCACCTACTCTTATTTAGTTGACTTTCACTTCATTCAATTTTAAATATTCCCCAAAAAATGAAATTGATTTTGAGATAATGAAGGTTAAAGTTGAGTACTTATTGTAAATTCTGGGTAAATGCATTTGAAATGATTCTTGCCTAAATGAATGCAGGTTAATTAACTAATTCAAAGAATGTTTACACTTTGGCACCAAATAAACAATATATTTAACTATACAAATATGGATACAACTTATATTAAAAAAAATAATAATGTCACTTAGACACATGTGATTCTAACCCCTTCATTTATCGCCTTGCATGAATATATTGTCACCTTGAAGTCTTATTGAAAAATTTTATATTAAAGTGAGGTACTCAGTTGTACAATCCTTTATCTGATTTTTCGTTTGCTTCAATTGCGTACGAATTCTCTAGATATTAGAAACCAAAGTTATATTTAATAAATTCTCACCACTTTGAATAAATTGCGTGGGTTTTATTTTAATCTTTTATGGCCAGTTAATATTATCTTAATCCTGACGCAACATAATATCACTATATATTACAATACAATCAAATGGCCTTTAATTACACCACACAAACCCTGTGGGAAAATCTCTAGTTCTGAACTGGTGCGCCTGTAGTACGTTTAGGCCCAGCGCTGGTTCGCGATAAATCTCTTTTGCCTAATACTCGTATATACTATAAATATTGACATACAAAATATCAAGTCTACACTTTGCAGTCGTTAAATATAACAAAGTATATCTACATACTTATGTATATATATACATACAGATCTGCGCCTAACTGGAGTCCCACGTGCACCTTAACCACTTTCTCGCCATCAAAACGAACCGCTTTACGCTATCCGAAAATGTAAAGGAATATCCAAAACCAAATACCAGCTTGCGCAAATGATCAACAATCATAAATACCGATTGCAGCGACGCAGATGATTTGTTTTACAAATTTTTATTCGGCTTTTTTTGGTTTTGGTTTGGTTTGGTTTTCACCTCAAATCCAATCAATCAACGCAGCAACAAGTCACTGTCAATACAAAAATACACATACGGACAAACACACATAAGAATATTATTTACTTAAGTCAATTGACGCTGGCATTTGTGCGAGTAGTTGTGGAGTTAGTTGCCTTGTTGTAGTGTTGGGGTATTTTGCTGCTGCTGTTGCACTGATGCAGTTTTTGCCACTAATACATTTTTGTAGCTGCCAGTGTGACTGCGAACCAGCTAGTCAGACATTTAAGTTATGCGCGAAAAAGTAAAAAATGCAAGCAAAGCAAAAAAACA
>NW_016164569.1:0-11972 GCF_001687245.7 Rhagoletis zephyria | reverse complement strand
GCCAGCCGCCAGCCGCCAGACACGCTCCACGCGCAATTCGCACACACTTGCTGGACTTTGCGGTTCGGTGCAGCGCTGCAGCGGCAACACCAGCAGCAGCGATTAGCCATTTAGGCGCTCAGATAACCACCAGCAAACCAGCAAACCAACCAACCAACGGCGCAACCGCTCAGCACGATAAACCAGATAGCTGGCTGCACGAAATGAGCAACTGCGCGAGCAACCAACCGGCCAGTCATGCCCAAAAGCCAGCTACATACATACGAGCTTCCAGCTGCCGCGGCCAGCAGTTAGACGCGCGCACTCACAGCTGCTGTGCGCTGAACTCTTGCTTTCAGTTTCAGTTTCATTCCAGACTTAGCCGCGCGCACATTTTTCAAATTCTCCGTTTCGCTACACAAACACCTCGCGCAAATATGAGTACGAAAACAACTTAATAAAAACCAACAGCACAGAAAATATACAGAAACAAAAAAATATATAGCAAAAGCCCATTGTGGTAGGTTTTCACAGCCAGTTCAGTCAGTCAGTCAGAGTCGTTTGTGGACGTTGTAATAGTTCACTTTTTTTATTGACGATTTTTGGCTTTTCAAATGCCACGGGTATTTTGTGTTTTGGTGGCTGTAAATATTCATAAAAATTAAGCTTAACAAATTAAACAAACAGATACTAAGCAATAATTAATAAAACACTACGATATTTTTTTCTGCATTTGCACGTCACATATTTGCGTCAATTATTTGTATAAAACCGTTGAGTCTGTATTGGTAAAAAAAAAAAAAAAAAAAAGTTCGCCAAATAGCCGAGAAAAAGAAAATAACAATCATAAAAAAAAATAATTAATTTCAATAAAAGCAAGTTTGTGTCTTAAGTCTTTTGACAGCGCAGTTCGTGTATGCATGCAGTTGTGTTGTTGTGTGAGTGTGTGCTTGCAAGTTCGCTGTCTAAGTCGTTTGTTTTCATGCAAAGTGACATTTCACACACACGCTTTCCTAGCAAAAGTTCAAATGTCAACAAATAAAAGACGAAATCCAGAATTTGTTTGACTCGAAACGACAACAAAACAAACAATAACAAAGCAAAGCAAACAACAGTGACAATAAAAAAAACAAAAACGCAAAAAATCATAGTAAACAAGTCAAAGTGCCATTAAACGTCAGCCAGTATCGCGCCGATAGGCACAAAATCATTCTTCCACTCTAACGGCATTGCACACCGGTAAATTACGAAGGCAGAACGGCAATAATAGCAATTATCATATTAAGCAGTGAATAAGTGAATATTGCCACTAATAAATCGGCGATTTACATATACATACACATACATACAGATGTAAATAAAAAAATTAATAACAGAATAATAAACGTGTTGTAAGTTTAATTGAAGTGCAAAAAAAGTTTACATCGAAATTTTACATTGATCATTTTAATTCGTAAGCCAACTGCAAAAAAGGTAATAATCGGAGAACAATAAAAGTAATTAAGTGTACAGCTTTTTATTATTAAGAATAACACTAAGCAACAGTGAAACCCAACATTTCCAATGGACATTTAATTTACAAAAATTTGTTCAAAAATTTTTTAACACCCTAAAGTGCTCAATTTATCCAAAAAATAAATGTCTCTATATGTAGAGCAACTTAACCTATAAGAGCATTTGAAAAAAAAAACAAAAATAAATAAAAAAAACATGAGTTTGGCAAGAATATGGCAAAATGTGAGAAAATTTTGAAGGAAATCTCAAATTTTTAAACATCATTTGGTCATGTACTGAAAAGTATACAAGAAAATCCATGAAAAATTGCATACATGTAGGCAAAATCAACTGTTTCTTTATAGAATAAGGCCAAAATGTAACAATCCATCTCCAATAATTTTTTAACAGTATTGAATGCTTTTTTTTTTTTTTTGTAGAATTATGGACGTTTACTTTTATAAGAGGCCCTTTGACCATCCACCAGCCAATTAATTAATTGAGTTTTAAACTACGAGGAAAATGTTGTTTAAAAAAAATTACTGAAATCAAAATATCTATCTGCAAAATTGTGTGAAAAAGCTGTTAAAGCAAAAAAAGAAAAATTTATTTCAAAAAAATTCCCTACATTTTCGATTCTCTGGAAAAGTTTATTAATTGCAAAAAAAAAATATAAAAGTGTTCTTAAACAATAGCTAAGATTAATCCGCAAAAATAATTAAAAATGATTTATGTGAATAAGTTGGGAATTTCAGGGCGTTAGAAAATTTTTAAATACATTTTCGTGATTTGTTCCGTCAGAGCTACACAAAAAGTTCAGTTTCACTGTTACACAGTGTAATTGTGCTAATTGTGTAGTAAATACTTATGTATGTATATATGCATGTACATAGCATCCGGGGCAAGATGGATAATTGGAGCAAGTTGTGCACTATGTTTCGAATAATTAAATAATAACGGCATTCAACATTGAAACGAGTTGGGAGCGAATTTAAAGAAAATCCTGTGGGCATGAACGTGATAAATTTTCAAGCTTTTAATAGCTTAGTGGAATGAGCATTAGCCTTTGAAGAATTATGAAGCTAAACAATCGGAGTATCTATTTACATGAATTAATCCATTGTCTATTGATAACAAAATTATAGATGCATATATGTATATTTTAGATGACGTCTTTCCAAATTTAAAATAATAGTTTCCTTTCTCTCCTGTGCTGATAGATAAAATACATACCCATTTGGCGCTTACACTTTTTTTCTAGTGCTTGGCCGATCTTCTCCTCCGATTGTCGTCTCCGAACGGTAAATAGTTTTAAAGAGAAGCTATTTTTATGACAGATGTACACTTAGAGGTTGGCCATTGCCTGCCGAGGGGCGACCACTATTAGAAAAAAACACAATTTGTTTATGTTGCTGGAACCAGGAATCCGAGTGGTAGTGCGACCACGACTGTGTTGGTAGATACTGATTTCGATTTGCCAGTATTTAACGTACTACGAGTATATGGGTGCCTGTGTCGGAAGCCCTAACTTTTGATAAAAAGCTTATTCTGCGGTTACAGTGCTGAGCCAGTATGCCATAGGCTCACACCTTATCTTACGGCGTTTTTTTCTACCGAAAAATGTTTCCTTCTCATTGTAATGAGAATGCAGAATGTTGTGTAGAAAAGAAAACGCATTTAGTCAAATAACGGTGTTAGGTTAGGTTCTTCTTTGCACGCCTGGTACCAGATTTTCTTCTTCGGCTTTCCAGCAACAGCTCCAGATTGGAAATAAACTTATTTCACCATAGATAAACAATGCCTAGCAACGATGTGTCAGTTTTTTCTAGTACCTTACCTTACCTTATTTTCATTAGGACCGCTCTGCATTTTTATTCACCAAGTTATATTTACTATTTACGATCAAATTCGCGAAGTCATTGTCGTTTATAAAAGATAACAAAAACCTCATAGAGGCACATCGTTTTTTTTTGTTTTTTGCGGAAAGAGGACTATTTCTAATGTTCATATTGAGTATTTACATACATACATATAATTTTAAAAAACTTTTTAAAGGTTTACTCTACTATTTGCTCTATACAAAAATGAAGTATTTACATACATACATATATGTGTTTAACTAAATTGCATAGCGGTGGCTCTCCAGTTTCAATTACCAAAACACTTTAAATAGCGAAGTTATTAAATTAGGGAAATTATGTATGCATGTGCATATGTACATATAAGTACATATGTATATGTATGTAGTTAAATATGTAAATATATGCGTAAGTTGTACAATCCCACGTGCTCATAAATTTGCTATTTACCAACTACACTTTGGCAGCCAACAAACACTTCGATAGTTGGTGAAGTGAATCAAGCAATTCACACATAAATTTTAATGGGGGAAAAATAGTGTGGTTTGCGTAAACTCATGAACAGATAATAAGTAAATAGAAAGGCGGCAAGCGACACACAGCCACAAGTAACTCGACAACAACACTTCACGACGACGACGTATTCCGGTATGAAGGGTAGCTAGCGGCTATAACAAATTCGCACAACTGACAAACAACTTTGTCAAAATGCAACAACAAATTATAGGCCTAAAATAAAGTTGATTAAAAGGAAAAAGGAAGCGGCGAGTTTTAAAAACTGTTCATTGTCTAAATGTCAAGCAAAACCGCTTTGTTTTTGTTTCGAGTTTTCTAAATGCAATTTTTCGTACATTTTTATAAAGAAATACCTAAAAGGTTTATATAAACGTATATACATACGTATACGAATGTGTAGCGCACAATGTTGCCTAGGGCAAAAAAAAAACCATTTACGTCCAAAAACAAATGACAAATGGCGAATAAATAAACAAAACTGAAACATGGAGTCAAAAAATGTTAACACCAAAAGAGGTAGACTTTTTTTACAAGCAACCGAAACATGTTGCTGCAGGATTATGGCATACTTATGTATGTAGATTAGACTGCATCACCAAAAAAAGTTGCAGTTTTTGAAAAAAGTAAAAAAAAACAGCATCAAAAATCTCATTCTTACGATTCAGTTGAAAAGATTTTTAAATATTTTTATACAAATTTTTTAAGCTTAAACCGTTTTGTCATTCGAGGGGATTTAAAAAAAAAAAAATTTTAAGAAACTATTTTTATTCATAAAAACCTAAATTTTTGGAGGTATTTTGAAATTGGTCCAGCTTACTTAAATCTTAATATTTTTTCGAAATATTTTGGTGGACGTCTTAAAATATAATAGATTTTATAATTCCAATGGAAAAATAGTACCGATTTTTTTTTTTTGTATGGGGAGTGATGCAGTCTAATGTAGATAGGTACGTTTCACGGCTCCTTAAACAGCCACATATAGCCATGTATATATGTATGTACTACATATGTATGTATGTTAGTCACCTGATAGGCGTTTAAGCTTTATTTGGCAATGTAATTTGCGGCAACCATCTGCTTAAGTATCAGCGATTATTTTTTAAAATTTGACGTTTGATGAAATGCAAAAACGTTAATAACGTTATTGCAAGGTACATATTAAGATTTATTTAAAAAGCAAATAAAGAAACCGGACCGAAACCGAAAAATGCCGTTAAACAAGGTTGTATTTTAAAAAATTTTAACTTTTTGCATAGTATTTTAAAACGTAATTTGAGTACCAAAGTTGATAGAAATAGATCAAGCAACCGCAGTTATGGCATATTTGTGTATTTTTATATTTCTCCGAAATGCCGTTATATGCGAGGTTTTTACATCTTGCGTAGGAGGCCCAATAATATCGGTAATTCAACGTTCAAGTAATAGAGAACGTACTGTGCTCTTATAAGCTTCATCCTTGTTAGTTAATTAACTACTTTTTTTTTTGCAAAAAGTTTGATATTTGTAACATGTTGGAAAAAGAGCGCCCACTTTCATATAATAGAAAACTATGTTCAATTAAGTGATGGCAAAATTAACAAATCAATTTACGAAAAATAATGAAACTATATATTTCATTAAAACTAAATGCGATTTTAATGCACCATAAAATACTGTTTTTAAGTGATGTACTAATTAAAATGGTAAGATTATTTAAGTTTAAATCAATTGATTATTATTTATTGATGTTTAATTAATTTTTCAAAAATCGCTTCACTACATATGTAGTTAAAATACATTTTTTGGTTTCGACTGGAGTATGCATATGTCCATACACTTATGGAAAAAATAGCTGCGAAATTCAAAATGACATTGTATCCAACTTATGTTTATTTTTTTACAATTTTACAAATTAAAATACAAATCGATCCATAACAGAAACCACATAAATAAGTTCACAAAAATTAATAAAACTTAAAAAAAAATGTAATCAAAATTTCTAACTTTTTATTCGAGTATGCAGTTTTGAGGCCCATTTAATTTTAGTCTATAAAAGTGCGAGTTTAAGTTTGCTAAACATTACCGCTGATTTTTGAGTTTTTTTGTTTTGTCGAGGGTGTTGCACATTTTCATCCATACAACGCATAAACAAAATTTATTTTTTTATGGAAGAAAATGCCAA
This sequence comes from Rhagoletis zephyria, assembly GCF_001687245.7. Taxonomy (NCBI): domain Eukaryota; kingdom Metazoa; phylum Arthropoda; class Insecta; order Diptera; family Tephritidae; genus Rhagoletis; species Rhagoletis zephyria. The sequence goes on along the minus strand of NW_016164569.1, from coordinate 5,963 downwards.
ACGACAAAAACATACTTATGTATGTATGTTCCACTAGAACCAAAAAGTAACCGCATTGTCATCTGATTTCGAACAACTTTGAGAGATCTTTTCCAAGCAGATAGTTCAGATAGTTGGTTCAATATTTGCACTTCGAAATGCTACCGTACCCTTTTCTCCAAAGTACTTTTAAGATTTTCGTACATTTCACAGAGTTAAGTAAAATAATTACAAATGCTGCATTTATTGTACTTTTTGGAAATATTCCCTACCAAAAACTGTTGGTGGCATGCAAAAAAAAAACGACTCTTGTAGCCAAGTAGTTAGAGGTGTGCACTACCACTCCGTAGGCCTGAGTTCAATCGCTGGTCCGAGCAACTTCTAAAATTAGAAAAAGTTTTTTCTAACCGCGGTCGCCCCCCGGCATGCAATGGGAAACGTTCAAGTGCCGAAATGAACACACGTAATCTGATGTACTGGTATTTAAGTAACGGAATTCATAAATAAAATACTACTCTCTCTCCGTTACTTCCGCTGGAGTAAGTGTAAAAATCGTTGAGACAAAAATGTATAAACAATTCGTAATTGTATTCAAAAATCAGCAAAAAATGTCAGCAAAATGACAAATAACAGCGTTTAGAGGTCAGCGGAATTTTCCCTATTCATCAAAAACAAATTTAGCTGAAAGTCGTATATATGCAAATCGCTAATAAAGCATGCAAGCGAATGTAATAATTTCAGTAAAGCAAACAAGTGTCGCTCACTATAAAAAATAAATAAAAATAAAAACCTTGCAAATTACTCAAATACTGTAATAGCGGAGTCCGTCCATCACTTCTTTTTGCTGGCGCTGCAATTCTTAGCGCTCAAAAAATCTGCAACTTGTGCATTTTCTTACTTTTGAAATGTTTTGTTAAATTGCTGTAAAATTCGCATATATGTATTTGTTTAAAAATTCATTCTTCGGATTCAAGTGCAAGGTAATTGACGGCGGACAGCATTGGTAATACATACATACAGACAAACCTCACAATAAGTAACCAGAGCCAAGGTTATCTAGGTGTGGATATCCAGTATAATCTTATACAAATCCTTATGTATATACATATACTAGGGATGATTCCAAAGTTCTGGGAATTGTGCTATAATTAAATAGGCGAATTGAGGAGACACCGAAAAAGTTCTTTGAGGGCGGCTTAAAAAAAAAATCAGTTTATCAGTGGGATAAATGTGTTCAGTTAAATGCAAATTACGTTGAAAAACTAAATTGTAATATTGACAAAAATTAACAAAATAATAAATATAGCTAAATTCGCAGAGCTTTGGAAGCATCCCTCGAACATACATAACATATGTATATACACATTTACATTAGATATATACATATTATACACATTTTATTTTGATATGGTTGTACTTTTCTATATTGCTATTACAATATTATCGCAATGTGTTTTTGTTTCGAAATCAAAGGAAGACAATTTTTTTGATTGCAGACAAACTACGTATGTACATATCGAGCATCTAGATCAGTGGTGTCCAACAGAACTTGGACAAAGGGCTACTTTGAAACTATCGATAACTTCTTAAAATCTGGTTTATATGGCACAGTTGTGCAGGCTAAAATCATGGCATTTTTGACATGTTCGTCAGTCAGTACGTTTCGGTTTTTTTGTTTTTTATAACCATTAGTTATGAAAAAGCCTGTTCCAGAAGAGTAAACGTCTGGAAATGTTGTAAATTTTTCTTTGTCAACTGCTCTATCCATACATCGATTTCTAGATTGCAAAGTTGTATTGAAATCATTTAGTTAAAAATGCTGCCTTTGGATTTCAGGAAAATCTTTATTTCTATCATCAAAGCTACAAATATTGAGAGCACTTTACCTTGACTCAGCCATCTTAGTTCAGATTGGTAGAATATGTGACCGAATTCACTCTCAAATTCAGCTTTTTATTTGGCCATGAATATCGTTCGGTAGGTCATCAGATAACGACACTTTTTTATTGCTGAGATTACGTAGTTTTTGTTTTGAAAATCCTGATACAGAGATTCTGTCATGTCTAGCATAGAAAGATAAGAAGTGAATGAGTTCGTGAAAATTCAAAAATAAAAGCTTATTTATGTACCAAAAAAAGCTTCCAATTGTTAAACTTTTCAATCAATACAAAATATTATTCTGTTCATCTTCTTGTTTGCGGGCGCCTAAAATTTAGGTCGCACTACTGATCTAGATGCTCCACGAGCATTTCTGCATCAAAATAAAAATTTCAAAAAAAAAATTGCGCTTACGTTTGTTTGGAGGTTAGGGCTCGATATTATAGTTAAGTAGGTATGTATGTATGTATGTGCATATCGCTCATTTACTAGAAAAACAAAAAACGAATTAAGTTTACAAGTAATTTTTAAGCAAGAAACAGAACCGACTTCAATTCTCATATATACAAATTTAAGATTATCATTAATTACTTCAATATCCGATAATCGGATTTAAACCAAAATAATATGGAACCACCTGTGTATGTGTAAAACCTTTCCTTTAAAAAAGAATTACAGAAATCAGTTAACGTGGTCCAAAGTTATGCGGTAACATACATAAAACAAAAAAAAATATTCCGACGAATTGATCACCTTTCTCCTTTTTGCGAAGTCGGTTAAAAATTAATAATCATTAAACAAACAAAATAAAATCGCACTCCTAATATTTGGTTGGCAACTGTATATATTTTTTTGTTTTTTGATTTTCGGGTTTGACTTTTCGCGATTTTTCTGTACTTTCCGGACTTCTTCGAGATTCTGTTGATTTGATTTTTCAAGATGTCTTTACGACTTTCCTCGATGTTTTCGAAAAGATTTTTGATTTTTACAAGACCTTCCGCGGTTTTATGGGATCTTTTGATATTCCTTGGTATTTTGTGGACCATTAGCATTTTTGCGGGACTTTTCGTGACACTTTGTGCGTTTCGGGGTGTTTTTCGAACTTTTAAGATTTTTCCTTGTTAACTTTTCGGGTTTTTTCGTGGACTTTTGAAAGTTTTATTTTTTTTTATTTTTGGACTATTTGGAATTTTTCGGATTTCTTTTTTCGAGATTTTCGGCAACCTTTTTGAAGTTTTGAACGCTCTTTGGTTAAAAAATAAAAGGCAATTATAATTGGAAAACGCATACACGTCTGTAGTTTATATGAATGTAGTAAATAAATGTACATATGTATTTAATTCATAGATATTTATTATTTGAAAAAGTTAAATACCTAAAAAAAAACTTTCTGTGTACATTTAAAATAACTTCATAGCTAGTTTGCTCTATAAAAAATCATATAAAAGAAAGAAAAGCCAAGCAAAATGAATGTAGAAGAAAGTGTTTTGGAATTGATTTGACAAAAATCGTCTAATACAATTATTTGCTTACCTTTTCACTTGAAAGGGAAAATACCTCAAACGAAATACTTTTACAAAGGCAAAAACAGAGAACAACATTCATCAAAACAAAGCAATTGTAATTTTGTTATTGTAGCAGACAGAAAAACGTTTGTCGTCGCGAAATGGCAAAAAAAAAACATCAACAATTTTTAGTAAGGGTATTCACAATTTGGCCGCTATGGTGTAGTGGTAAGCAGTGCCTACGTTCAAGCCTTGGTCAAAGCAACATTGCAAATAAATATAACATCGCCGTTCGGAGTCGGCATAAAACTGTAGGTCCCTCTCTTATTATAATTGATATATTAACAGTTTGGCCGCTGTGGTCCGAGTAATGGCAAACCTTTTAGTATTTCTGCCATGAAAAAAGTTTCTCATTCACATTTGCCAACGGAGGCGGCGTAAAAACGGTAGGTCCCTCCCCCTTATATGACAACACCAAGGCGTACACCGCAAATCGGAGGAAAAGCTCAGCCAAGCACTAGCAAATGTGAGGCGCCCAATATACATACATATGTACATATGGATCATTCCATACAATATTTACACCTCAATATTTTTTTTTTTGGTTGAAATATTTTTTTTTACATTCTTTATCGAAAAAAAGAAGACACCTATTATTTTATTTCGTCATGATATTCGAAAATCTCGAAAAAAATTCCCGAAATTTTGAACTCACGGAGAAGTATATTTTTTTCGATTGTTTGCAGTTAATAAACTCTTTGTCGGAGAAAATCAGTTAAGGTTCCAAAATGCGCGTAGTTACCTCGGCTTTCCATGGGAGTGTGAGAGATTCAAATAAAAAAAAATTTCCATTAATAAATCGCATATTTTATTTTTAATTTTTTTTTTATTAACTTCACCATGTTTGATTTTTATTTTTTTTTTAACCTGAATAGTTCTCAAACTTAATGGAAACACCAAGACTGTAGAAGTTACGAGTTTTTCATACCTGCGTGCATAAACTTTAGTAAAAACTCCGACAAATAGTTTATTAACTGCAAAATTTCGGGAATTTTTTCCGAGATTTTCGAATATCATGACGAAATAAAAAAATAGGTGTCTTCGATAAAGAATGTAAAAAAATATATTTCACCCCAAAAAAAAAAATATTTAGGTGTAAATATTGTATGTAATGGCCCATATATGTTTTTTAATGCCCGCTAGGACTTTGACAACGTTTTAGAATTATTCCAGATATGTTTTCATTAAGGGAAACATTTAATTTCAAAACATTAATATTATGTTTTGTTATACATAAATATGTAAAGACATACAGGCCCATTGTAATACCATGTGGAGTTAAAGATCCATTTCGATGTTAAAAATTTCTTTCAGATACAAAATTCTTCGCACTTATTAGCACGTATGATATTTCTGCAAGGCTTTAGAAATATGAGTTTCTTCTACTTAAAGTCAGTCACCGACATAGAATTGTCCTATCTTATGGAATTTTCGCGATGTTGTCGTCCCTTCTCTCTCTCTCTCTCTGATATGTTGATACGGACGGAAAGTACGGAAGGCTGATTCGTGGTGGCTGGTCGGGCTCTTATAGAGAAGAACAGCTTCACTGAAGTTCTGTAGAAAACGAATTTGGTATTCTGCTAAATCGACCTTACCGAATATCACGAAGTAATCTCAACAGTTTAATTGAGCTGTGTACCAATGCTATTTCGGGGATCAGCAAGAAAGCAAGAAAGACAAGACGCAGTAGGATTGGCACAAGCGTAAAAACAAACTAATTAGCCAATCAATATTTGAAGTCAAGTTTTATCCGTCATTCACGTACATACATACATATATACATACATAATTTAAGAAGTTACATACCCTAATTGACTTTTTTTTTGTCTATTATCATTCAATCAAGTAATCGTAAATTTATGCTCGATTATTAAATTAAAAAAAGTACTTACTTTACATGCATAAATAAGTAGTAAACGGCGCAAAGGCACAGCTGTGGCATGACATCATAATAAAAAATAAAAAAAATAAAAAAAACAAATTACCTGGATTAGAGAAGTATAATCGAATCACATTAAGTTCTGATTTGTAAGCTTAGATCTGTGATTTAATGATAATAATGCCAATTATAGACTAATGCGATACAAATTGGGCAACCATCGAAAAGGAGATATAGAATTTGTTCAAAATTAAATAATTTGGGCAAAAAATTCACATTTTTAAGTAGATGCACATGCACATACATACATACATACATATGTATGTGTTTGTATGTACATACCATGTATGTATGTACATTTAACATAAATATCTGTGCTCAAGGTTTGTGTGTGTAGACTGAAAAGAACCTTTTACTGCTTACGAGATTATGATCAGCATAACAATTGCCTGTCTGCTGACATGATGAACTCGTCTTCGCTTCCAACGTACGTCTCTGACGTGGTTGGTGGTGAACGTGACGAGTATAGCCCGAATGAGAGCAGCGATGAATTACGAATTTTTTTTAATTTTTTTTAGTATCTATGTATTTATATTAAAATTGTTTAAAACGTTTTTTTTTTTTTGTTATTGTTTGCTATTTCTTTTGTTTCTTTTCGGTCG
>NW_016164568.1:0-30984 GCF_001687245.7 Rhagoletis zephyria | reverse complement strand
GTGGTTTCCTTACAGATTTTCTAATTAGAAAAATTGTGTCTTAAGATAAAGTATGATAAATTGTATTTTTAGCAATTTTTTTTTAAAGACTCCAGCTAAAGGCACTTTCATAAAAGAAAAAATATATAAAAAACACTACAAATTTAAGAGGTTTTTGTGAGAACCTTATGAGATAAAAACAAAAACTAAGTCCAGATCCTTAATCTAGGATAAATTTCCTTTCCAACGATACCAAACACGTTGACATACGTGACAACAATTTTTTTGATTTTTGCCCGCTCATACAGCACTGTGCGGCTGCGGCTTTTACAAATTCTATTCAAGCAGCACTCAGCAAAATTATTGTCAACTTTAATAACTTTCGATTTTAATTTATTTATATTTTGTTACTTTTTTGGTGGTGTAGACAAAATTTCAGAGTGAGAGTGCATACAAACGTACATACATATGTATGTAAATATCACCGAGAGCCCACTTTGTCTCCACACGACAGTCAAACGCTTTACGCGTTCCACCTTAACTTAAGTTTTGTTACGGGTTTGCTTACTTTTAACTTTTATTCATACGTATACATATGTACATACGTATACTCGTACATACAAACATACTGTTTGCATTGCAATTTAAGGCGAAGTGCGTCAATATTTGTTTGATATTCAAGCTCTGATTATAGATTTGTTTGGCCGGCTACCGGGAAACGTCATTAATATGTATGAAAACGTGCAACGCATGCGGTTAATTATTACATATGTATGTATGTATGGATATAGATAGATAGGTATGTATACATACATGAGCGCTGGTGCTAAAAGGGTGCATGTACATATACATAAGTACATACAAATGTACATTAGACCGTACCACNGATTATAGATTTGTTTGGCCGGCTACCGGGAAACGTCATTAATATGTATGAAAACGTGCAACGCATGCGGTTAATTATTACATATGTATGTATGTATGGATATAGATAGATAGGTATGTATACATACATGAGCGCTGGTGCTAAAAGGGTGCATGTACATATACATAAGTACATACAAATGTACATTAGACCGTACCACCGTTCCCACGACAGTCGGGTCTACGTAACCGGAACGACCCACATTTATATTTGGCCAAGGAATGTCACTCCAGCAACACTCCCCAAAAACTCTTTGGGGAGCTTGTTTGCTGCTACAACAACAACAACATAAGACCGGGGTATTCGGGGTCAATGGACTTTGGTACAAAAAAATATTCTCCTCGAGAAAAAAAACTATACATCATATCTTAAGATCCCACTGTAAATGCCACAGATACGAGGAAAAATGTAAAACGCGACTCCTATGTTCGACCTTACAAAAAAAAAAAAATTGGGATTGCCTTCGAATCCAAATACTTCCTTAGCAAAAGTTTAGTGATTTTTGATGAGTTTTTATTTCCTGACATTAGGGTGGTACGTCCGGGCGGTAGCAACTGTGATCTGGTTGGTACGTATTGGGTATTTGAGGTCATTGAACTTCGGAATAAAGAATTGCCGTCTCGTGACGAAAACCTCGATATATCGAACCTTGTTATCCGACTGTAAATGAAGAAGATATATCGAAAAATGTAGTTTTTTCGAAAATACTGTAGACTCAGGGGTGTACGGCGACCGGTACGGTCAAATGTACATACATACGGACATATATTAGTGTGCGCCTTATTTTTCAACTTTGACTAACAAAGTATCTAAGAGTTCACCTAGAAAAAATTTATTGGTTACAAAACCGCTTTCTGCGAAAAATGTTCAAATTCGGATAACGAAAAGATTAAAATAAACTTGCTTTAATGATTTATGTATCGACTCTTTTTATTTTTTATTTGCCCAACTTCGTGCCCTCTGAAGCGTGTATTTCCGTTAGCCGATTTTGAAAGTTATTTGCAGGGCATGTTTCTATGGCCAAACAAGCCTACCTAGGGGGCTTTGCTTTTTAGTACCTTTAAAAATTATTTTCTCTATTCAAACAAGGCGCACACTAATGTTCATAAGTATATATGTAACGTGCTTTTTATTGCTATAAATGTAATTTTGTTCCTTAAGTAATTACCGTGTCATTGGCATATACTATTTTGCGGTCAACGGGTCAAACTGACATCAAAAGGACATGACTGTTAGCTCCTAACTATAATTTGAGTGAGGTGTGGTGATTATACATACTGCATGTATGTATGTAAAAAAATGTAAAAAGAAAGATTAATTAAAAGAAAAAAGTTAACAAAAAAATAATAGAATATATATATAAAAAGGGAAAAAAATCCGCTTACCGACAATTCGAACCTCGGATCTTTCGAAGGTCACGCCAGTGCTTTGAGCACTCGGCCATTGCGACTGTTGGAGCAGCGAGTGCAAAATGATAATCATATCGATGGTCCTCTGCAATAACGACACAATTCAAAAAATAAAACCTCCTACTACTGTTAAGTGGGTCTTGTCTCTAATCCTTATCTACTCTATGTCCAACCCTTACTAAAGTAAGTAGTAGATAGATATATAGATAATAAAATGAGGTTTGTACCGCTATTGTGTCCTCCACTCTTCAGAATACCTCCTTTAAACTAAATTCCTGAGAACGTTGAACAATACCTTTGGGGATAGGGAGTGAATGTGCTTAAGCTGTGACCACATTGAGCCTAAACTTCTCTCACATCATCTGCAGACTGCATCACGCTCGGTGAGGATGTGTCCTCTACACTTATAGAGTCGCAAAACCGGCAAGGGTCTCTCGACCATTCCCCAGCATGTATAGACATCCTCTCAGCCTGCAGTGTCCTGTGAGGTTACCTGTTATTACTCCAAGCTTCTCCTTTGAGAGGTCAAATATACTTTGGAATCTCCTTTTGTTATACCCTCTTAGTAAACTCTTTGCCTGCCGCATTCCTGACGAACTCTACCTCCTAAGCTCCTCTCTAAGAGTGTTGGGACCCACTCCTAGGAAGGGCGAGACAGCCAACCGCCTCGTTATCCTCCACTCCCTTGTGGCCAGGTACCTACGCTAATTTAAGCTTCTCAATGCACTTATGGACCAGCGACAATTTGACCTCATAGGATATGGGACGTTGAGTACCGCCTGACTATCACTTGGGATTATGATTCTCTAGTTTCTATACCCTCTACTTATGATTGTATCCGCACTAGGGGGATTCAGAAAATTTTAATTTTTTTTTCCTCGGAACCATGCTCAAAAGTTTCGTTTAGACGCCAAAATAAGTCTCAGCAAATATGAGACCTTAATGTTAATAAACGCACTTTTCGATTTCCCATAAGAATAACACAGGAAAAATTGTTTTTTTTTGCAATTTTTCGTTGTCTATGGGTGTTTTGAGATTTACCAGATATTTTTAATGTTTTTTTAAATATGTAGCTTTTCGGATTAAACAAGAAACTTTTTCTCGTGACTTGGCAATTTTTTCCAGATTTTTAAGTTTTTCGAAATTTTTTTTGTGGACTTTGCGGGTTTTTATGAACTAATCTGATACAAATTTGGGAGTTTTGGAACTTTTTTCAAGAAGTTTCCATCAGTTTAGACTTACGCCATTTTTTTTTGGATTTCAGGACCTTTTGGCATTTTTTAATATAACTCGGGGTTTTTTCGGTCTTGTTTGTTCCGAAAAAATGTTTGATTTCTTCAGGCGAGTTTCGGCATATTTTCAAGAGTTTTCGAATTTATTCGTTAGGATTGTTTTTTGGAACTTAGACACAATTTATTCTGAGTCTTGTTTTCTGTGGTTTTATTTTGGCAATTTTGGGTGTTTTTCGGGACTTAAAATTTTGTTTTTTTCACAGTTTTCATGGATTTAGTATTGTACGAAGTTTGTGATTTTTTGGTACGTATAACTTGTGACTTTCTGGGAACTTTCTGGAATGCTTTTGGTATAATTCGATATTTTCTTTGGTATTTTTCGGTATTATTACATGACTTTTGAGAAAAATTTCGAGTACATTTGAAAATTATTCGAAACTCGAAAGTATTTTTCAAAATTACGGATTTTTTCCGTTTGTTTTTTGTTCAATTTTAGAGATTTTTTTCGTACCTTACCGGGTTTTTAAGAATTTATTTAAAATTTTTAGTTATTCGATTTATTTTCTTATTGAATTTCTCGAAGTAACTAATTTTTTTTAGAATCCATGACCTTTTGGAACTTCCTGGGATACTTTCAAGTTTTTCATGATATTTTTTTTTTAGTCTTTGGGGAAAATGCTGCATTATGTTAAGCAATAAACAATTGATATTTGGGGAATTATTTTCGAGCCTTCGAGCCAGTTATAGAGATTTTTCTCGAACTGTCCTCAAAACAATCACTAACAATCTCGGCATATGAACATTAGTTAAATTTTCTTACCACTTTGAAAAATAAATGCATATTCCTATATACAAACTAAAATACGCCTATCCTCCTTTCAGATCACTACCAGCTCTGTGCTGCACATCAAAGTGCTTGACCACTCCAGTTTTCGCAAGGACACCTTGCTAGGCGAGCGCACCATCCACTTGGCGCACGTGCTGCAACAATTCAATGGCAGATGCGAATTCCTTGAACTTACAATGGATCTGATAGCTACTTCCAAATCAGATAATCGGCAAACAAAAATCGGTGAACTTGTCGCAGTGCTCAACGGACTCAAGCTGGACATGCCCGGCGCGGTGCAACAAAATGGTAATGGCGTATCAATGCTGCCACCTCCCAACGAAGGCGCTGTGTTGCCGCCTGCTGCCGGTCGCAGTTACATGATACAAGGTGGCATACGTGCGCGCATGCGCGTGCGCAGTATCGAAAACGGCATGCTAGCCGCATCAGTAGCTTCGGCTGGGAGTGGAGGTAGCGTGTCACACATGGCAGTTGCCGCCGGCGGTGGTTCACGTTCGCCCATAGCCAATGGCAATTTGGAACGCTGCAGCAGTGGTAGTTCACAAAATGGTGCGGTGCGACGTGCTGCCCCGCCACCACCCGTTTGGGAACAACAACAGCCAATGCCACAAACACAGACGCAACATGTGGCGCTACAACAACAGCAGCAATTGCAAGCACAACAACAACACCAATCACAAATGCAGGTGCAGCGCATACCGTCGATGAATGGCGGCGCAGTGGCGGTGAATGCTGCCGGCGTGCAAGTGCGTCCAATGTCGCAAATGTATGCGAATGGTGGGGTTAGTGGTCAGCCATTACCGCTGCCACTGCCGTCACAGCAACAGCCGCAAACACAGCAGCAACTAATGGATAGTGCGCTGATGAGCTCGGCAGGCGATCAGGCTGCATTGTTANCGATGAATGGCGGCGCAGTGGCGGTGAATGCTGCCGGCGTGCAAGTGCGTCCAATGTCGCAAATGTATGCGAATGGTGGGGTTAGTGGTCAGCCATTACCGCTGCCACTGCCGTCACAGCAACAGCCGCAAACACAGCAGCAGCTTATGGATAGTGCGCTGATGAGCGCGGCAGGCGATCAGGCTGCATTGTTAGCGCAAGCGCCAATGCCGGTATCCAATGTGACTGATCAGCAGTTGCAAGTGAGTAGCAGTAGTTTTTAAACATTACTTTTCTTTTGTACTTTAATTAAATGCATTTTTTAACGGTAAACACAGGCCGCCCAAGCGGACGATGAACCGCTGCCTGCTGGCTGGGAAATACGCTTCGATCAGTACGGCCGCCGCTATTACGTCGACCACAATACGCGTTCCACCTACTGGGAGAAACCGACGCCACTACCGCCCGGTTGGGAGATACGCAAAGATCCACGCGGCCGTGTCTACTATGTGGACCACAATACGCGCACAACCACCTGGCAGCGACCGAACAGCGAGCGTCTTATGCATTTTCAACATTGGCAAGGACAGCGTGCGCATGTCGTTGCACAGGGTAATCAACGTTTCCTCTACTCACAGCAACAACAACAGCCTACAGCGGTGACGGCCACCGTGACGCAAGACGATGAGGATGCCTTGGGACCGCTGCCCGATGGCTGGGAAAAGAAGGTGCAATCGGATAATCGTGTATACTTTGTGAATCACAAGAATCGCACGACACAGTGGGAGGACCCGCGCACGCAGGGTGAGTCGCGCATAAAAGCTATAGTAATAACATTCTAGTGTCAAATGATCTCTAAATTCTCGCTCGCTTTTGCTTTCTCTCGCCAGGTCAAGAAGTTAGTTTAATGAACGAGGGTCCACTACCGCCCGGCTGGGAGATACGCTATACCACTACAGGTGAACGCTTCTTTGTCGATCACAATACACGTCGCACCACCTTCGATGATCCACGTCCGGGCGCACCCAAAGGCGCTAAGGGTGTGTATGGCGTGCCACGCGCCTATGAGCGTTCCTTCCGTTGGAAGCTCTCACAATTCCGCTACCTCTGCCAGAGTAATGCTTTGCCGTCACACATTAAAATAACCGTGACACGACAGACGCTTTTCGAAGATTCATACCACCAAATTATGCGTTTGCCTGCCTATGAGCTGCGACGTCGCCTCTATATCATTTTCCGTGGTGAGGAGGGTCTCGACTATGGTGGTGTGTCGCGTGAATGGTTCTTTTTGCTATCACATGAGGTGCTCAATCCCATGTATTGTCTCTTCGAGTACGCCAACAAAAACAACTATAGTTTGCAAATCAATCCGGCCTCGTATGTGAATCCAGATCACTTGCAGTATTTCAAATTTATTGGCCGTTTCATAGCGATGGCATTGTATCATGGTCGTTTTATATATTCCGGATTCACAATGCCCTTCTACAAGCGTATGTTGAACAAGAAATTAACTATAAAAGACATTGAAACCATCGATCCGGAGTTTTATAATTCGCTTATTTGGGTGCGTGACAATAATATTGACGAGTGTGGATTGGAGCTTTGGTTTAGCGTCGACTTTGAGGTGCTTGGACAGATAATACATCATGAATTGAAGGAAAATGGCGAAAAAGAACGAGTGACGGAGGAGAACAAAGAGGAATATATAACACTCATGACTGAATGGCGGATGACGAGGTAAGGGAGTTAGATTACTTTGAATGTGAGAGCAGTTAATGGAAATTTTGTGTGAAAAGCAGAAATAAAGGCTACGAAAAGATTGAGGTAGCGTTAAGAAAATTCAGAAAATGTATAAGTAAGAAACAAAAAAAAAAAACAAGTTTTGAAAAAAAAGTATGAAAGAAAAACTAAGTATTGGTGAGTTAGTTTTACTGAACTGTAGAAATCACAGGCCACTGACAGAAAAGCCACACCGAGAAGATCGCTCACTGATCTCAAACTTTATTATCTAGAAATATTTCTCTTGTGATTGGGCTTCAAAATTGCAATTCTCAAGCCACATACTTTGTGGTTCACTCCCTATTTGACCTAAGACCAGTACAGGTTCATAGGTGCCGCAGGTCTTTGCACATGTTGCTTCTAACCGACTCAGAAAAGTGTAGATCAACGCTGCTGCTAGCTGTTTTCCTGGAATTAAAACCGATTACTAGGGTTCGCCGTTCCAAACAGTGTTAGATCAGCGAAGCAATAGCCGTAGGTCGGATAAAACCCGAGTATTTAAAATTCTTAGAACCGACAGGTATTGAAATGAACACTTTAAGAGAACTAGCTCAGAGTTTCTTTAAAAGATGCTAATCTTTAAGCAGTGTAGGCTGTAGAATTATACTAATTCATAATACCAAACAAAAAATCCATTTCCAGAGGTATTGAGCAGCAGACAAAAACGTTCCTGGAAGGCTTCAACGAGGTGGTGCCGCTCGAATGGCTAAAGTATTTCGACGAACGTGAATTGGAGCTCATATTGTGCGGCATGCAAGATGTAGATGTAGATGATTGGCAACGGAATACGATTTACAGGCATTACAATCGCAACTCCAAACAAGTGATGTGGTTCTGGCAGGTGAGTTAGCGTCTCGTAAAGAAAAAGTGCAAATATTTTCAAACATATCCGCAAATATCTAATATTCCAACTCTTTTTTGACACCAGTTTGTGCGCGATACGGACAATGAAAAGCGTGCACGCTTGCTGCAATTTGTTACGGGTACGTGTCGTGTGCCCGTCGGCGGTTTTGCTGAGTTAATGGGCTCCAATGGACCACAACGCTTTTGCATTGAAAAAGTGGGCAAAGAAACATGGTTGCCGCGATCGCATACCTGCTTCAATCGGTTGGACTTGCCGCCATATAAGAGTTACGATCAGCTAGTGGAGAAATTGACATTTGCCATTGAAGAGACTGAAGGCTTCTGCCAGGAGTAGAGCGGAAAGCGGCGTGGAGTGACCATTGTGTACAAGGGTGTAAAGAGGACGTCGAAGCAGTTGTGGGCGGCACTCTTGTTGAGTGTGTGGTGTAATTGGCAACCAAATAAAGGTAGCTGGAAAGAAAAAGTTATATTTATGTTTAATGTTATGTTGTAATTGTTATGCAACGAAATTCGCGCGAACTAATGTATGTAGTGTTACAGACATTTTTATAGTTTAGTTCTTTTTTTTATACAAACTTAAAATACCTTATAAATCGACTTGCTTGTGTTTGTTGCGATTTTTTCATTTGAGCTAAATTTTCATTAATGCGCATCGCGGTTGTTATTGCTATGCCTATTTTGAAATGCATATCAAGTTTTCTTTAATTTTTTGAGGAATAACGTAAAAAACATAAAACAACTATAAGCGCTTGTTTACTTGTATTAGTTATACATAAATACGTATATATATATATTAGAAATATTATTACCGTTTTAGAAATTTGCAATATGTATATACATAAACGTATTTGTGTGTGTATTCGTAAGAGTTTTTGCGCATAAACGAGTTTAATTGAATTATATTGTAGAAACATAAATACATAATATATATACATATTTGTGTGTATGTAGGCAGATGTTGTGCGCTCAAGCTTATGCACATATGTAGTATGTTTGTACGTGCAAGTGTCTTACCTATGTATCAGTAACGTTGCCGTCTTGCAGAGAGCATATTCTCCTTCCTAACTTTAATTTAATTTCGTTCATTAGCATACATTCATAGATATATATTTTTTTGTGTAAATTCTATTAAATTGGTTTAATTTAATTTTAAATTTTGTATATAGCACACAACTAATAAATATATACATACATATATTCATGTTAATTTACTTACATACATACGTTTAGTAGCTCGTTATGGTACATACATTTATGCATATACGTACACACAGTGGTGGTCAAAACATATGGCATAGAAACGATTCTTTTACAAAGTCAGGCAGGCAAAAACTGTGTGTCTATTAGTTAAGTTTAATAGCTTAGATTTTTCATCAAAAATTTCAATTCCAACAAAGAAGTTAACGTAAATAATAATTCAATGGTTAAAACATGGCACAAAAACCAAAATGATGAAATTTAATTTTTTAATTAATAAGTAGCTTTCCATGCGTCAGGTAACGTATGTTCGAAGTTATTACTGTGTTGGTAAAGACAAAGAAATCGTTTCTTTTATTCGTTGTTGTTGTGTGCTTCCTAAATAGTTTTTGTGGAGTGATGCTGAAGTTGCAGTTCGCCAGCCTTATTCCTGCAGTAGAAAAACATCGTCTTTATGAAGTAGGGCATTTAAAGTTTTTTATTTAGATACTAGTCTTCTTAAAACAGCTACTACTACTGCTGTCAAATATGATATATTTAGACACCTCGCAAAAAAAAAACACTTTTCAGTTAAGTTTTCATATACTTTTTGCCAATTTTTACTTGTTACGTGTTTCCACTAAGAAGTTAGTGGTGCATTTGGTAAGCGGCATGCTTGTGAGGAGGCCTTTAACAGGCGACAGCACCTATTTTTCGTAACGACTCGGAACTGAAGATTTTTGATAATGTCGG
Source organism: Rhagoletis zephyria (assembly GCF_001687245.7). Classification (NCBI taxonomy): domain Eukaryota; kingdom Metazoa; phylum Arthropoda; class Insecta; order Diptera; family Tephritidae; genus Rhagoletis; species Rhagoletis zephyria. Next base: position 21,144 of record NW_016164568.1, on the reverse strand, counting down.
ATAAAACAGTAAACGTTTTGTTTTTTGGTCTTTTTCATAGTGTCTGTGTCGTCTGTGCGGCGAGTACTTTTTCGTTCACTGAAAATCCCTTTTCGCTTTTAATCGAGGGAAAAAATTATAATTGTTGTAATTTCGTTTAAGGTCATTGGATTGGAAATTTTTATTGGCAATTTTTTTTCTCGATCTCCCGCTATCCCGAGCCAGAAAAAGACGAATTAGTTTTTTTCTGAAATAGTAACCCAATTTGTAAACTAAGCGAGAAAATTTGCTGCAAAGTAGTGGCATGTCTTAAGCAAATAGTAGTTTATGTACATTTCAAAGTGCACTGAGACGGCTAAATTTTATTCTTAAAAAAGCTATAGCAAATAAGCTGTTGGTCAGGTATATATGGAAATTAAAAAAAAAAAAACAGATGTAGTTCTATATATTTTGACCACCACTGTATATGTATGTATATAAACATATGCATATATGTATGTGTAGCATTTAAGTAAGCAAAATCAAAGCCTTAAAATTAAGTAACTATTTTAATGAAATTATTGGCAAAAGACATTTAGCAGCCGCAAATTTAAATTGCGCAAAATTTTAAAATTGAAAGTCAAAAATAAAAAATGGCAATTAAAATATGTTTAAAGACATTACTAGTATGGTAGAGCATCTAATGTTCGTAAAGTAAGGGAAAAACATTAAATTAAATAAGCAACTACATTTATCCAAGGTGGCGCACAAGTAATCAATCTTTTCGTATACAACCGCGTATTTCCTAACTTCAATAGCAAAAAAATATAACTCAATATACATATATCTTATTACGCGATTTTTTTTTTTACCCGTTGCATGCGATTACTTTTGAGCCACACTATGTAACTGACACGAATATGTTAAAAAAATTAGTAAAAATAAACTAAAAAAAAAAATAACCCACACGCCAGCAAACAAATTTAGCAAATTGTGTTAGTAGTGAAAAAACAAACAGCAAAACAAATATAAATATATCGTAAAGAAATTGATACACCGGCAAACCTACTGTTAAGTCTTAACCATATTAAACAAGAAAAAATAATTAAATAATATGCAGAAATGTTTATATAATATACATAGCTATGTATGTATGTGTAGTAGTGTTGTTAAAGAATTTATAGCAGAAAAAAAGACGCAGGCAAACATATGGCAACAACTAAATATTAGTTATCACAAAGTAAATCAACAAAACGAAAATACTTAATGAAGTAAATAACGAAGGAAAAACGATATGCAGCGTGTATGTGTAAGCGAAAAGTATAAAAATTACAAAGTAATACATAATGTAAAACATGGCAGATTCAGTTATTTACTTTTATAATATGCGCATACATATACACTAGGGTAGTGCTTAAAATATCAACACCTACATTTTTTATGGAACACCCCTTTATTTGGTTCTGCGTACAAATTAAAGATAACCACGAAAATTCAAAAAAAAAAAAGGTTTGAAAAAATTTTATTTTATTTTCTAATAGCAAAATCCGAAAAATCTTTTCCTTGAAATCTGATAACTGTTTGACATATTATATAAACTTATTCTAATCAATGCATAAGCTCACTGATTAAAGCCGATTAAAGTCACAATTTTGTCGAATTTTCGTGATTTAAAAAACTTGAACTTTTTCAAACATTGGCAGCAGCGCCCATATTTTTGCTTTTTTAATTTAAAAATTTTCGTGGATCTCTTTATTTTATACTAGAATAAAACAAAGGCGTACTCCATGATGTCGGTATTTTAAGGACCACCTTAATACGCAAACAATTACATATTCAAAAAAATCGCATATACACTGCATACATATATATGCTATAATTTTATGGAAACCTATAGTTTTTATTTAGTTTATAATGAAAAATATATAATTGTATTATACAGATTTAAATAAAGCAGCTAAGCTTTAATGGAAAATCTTGGCATAGAAAGAGAGAGAGAGAGAGAGAAAGAGAGATCAAGTGTGCATGATTCGCAAATCATTTCAACGAGTAAGCGAGCAAAAGAGAGAGAGCGAGAGAGCTAGCGATAATGCTGTTGTAATAAGTTCTAATTAAAATTACAAATAAATAAATAAAGAACTATATTATTAGAAAAAATTTAGACTTGCAGTTTTTAATATCGATTTGTAACAGAGAAGGAATTGTGCTACTTTTTGATGTGTAGACATCTAAGTTCTCGGTATGGAAAAATTTGCGTTAACCCTGCAGAAAACTTGTAATTGCTTCTGGATTGTACCAATGAATATTTCTGGACTAGTTCAGGGCTACTTCAGAACTATTTCAAGATCATTTCGGGACTAGTTCGGCAGCATTGAAGGAAGTGTTCAGGACCATATCGGGAATAGTTCACAACTGTTTGAGGACCATTTTGGGGCTACTCCTGGCACATTTCGAGACAGGTTTAGGACGATTCAGGAAATTAATTTCGCGACAGACCACTTTTAGGCTCCCAGCTCGCTCTACTTCTAGTCCCCAGTCCTTCAAGACGTTGGAACGTAGGCCAGTCTTACATAGCCTCCATATAGGTTGCACAGCCCGGCTCAGGTCTTCTGACAACGCCTTCAGCAACATCAGTATCCTGCGAAAACTAGCTCAAAGCTCACTTCAGTCTGGATGGCGACATCAGTTCTCTTGCAAAATTATACCCTTCTGCTATGGATGCTGCACCATCAGATAAACCACCTTAATTCTCGACCGCAGGGAAGTGAATCTGAAATAATCAGCCTCATTACGTACGTCGTAAATTAGCCTGAAAAGTACGAGTCGACAACATTGGCATTGCCTATTGTCGTGCAGAAATAAGTAGACGACAAAAACTGTCGAAAACTACCGAGTGCTGCCAAGTTTTCCCATTTTAATACGCTACTCGAATCGAATTTTTAGGCAAGGCTATGTACTTTCGGATACGACTCGACTCTCGAAAAACGACGTGCATTCGACACGACACTCGCAATGAAGCGGAATATATGGAGATATTCCTCGGTACTTCGAGTTCATTCGCCGTTGTCCTTTGAGCCTTGGCCAGCACCTAGACAATGGCAAAAAACGGGAATTTCATGAAAATATTGGGTATAGTGACCCGTACTAACTCGCTGGTGGGAGTTAGAGTTACGCCGCAATGGACACTTTTGTAGAGCACTCAATTCTGAAGAAAACCCATCATTGGCCATGGTTATACCATAAAAGACCTCTGAGCTAGAGAATTTTGAAAAAAAACACAATCAAAGTTTACGTGTATCTTGAACAGAAAATCTTTTCAAGCCTTTGTCCAGCACTTAAAATTAGTATTAAGGGCTTAAATTTTCAGGGAACTTGGTTTTAGATATTTCCAACAAAATGTCGATTTTGGAGTCAAAAAAAGGAATAGTCGCCGAAAAAAGCACGGTAGTATGTAAATTAGGTCGGGTCAATTTTTATATATAGATAGATTTTTATATATAGATATTTTCGACTATGCGTCTAAAGCACAGAAGCAAATTTGACGAAGAAATCATGGGTCTAAAATCAAGTTGGAGTTTGCCAAATTGCGAAAATAGGTTTCTTAGCATTTTGCTGTAGTGTCGTAAAGAAGTGCTTAGAAAAAAACATGCCACAAGGACTCTTTTGGTACGAGGAATCCATTTCTACACTAAAATGTTTCTTAAATCTTCCACCAGAGGGCGCAACAGTGAAAAATTTAAACTTTTCTTCGAAGCCTATTTTTGCAATTTGGCAAACTCCAAATTGATTTTAGACAACTGGTTTCCTGGCAAATTAGTTTAGAATTACATTTAGAATTCTCCTAGGCTATATGCGTATATTAAAAAAAATTGGCCCACCCTAATGTACATACATATGTAAATATTTAATGCTATTTTATTGATACATGAACACTTCAAGTCATTTGACATCAAATGCAGAAGCTATGTTAGAATTTACTAGAGCTATTAACTCATAAATGCAACAAAATATGTAGTCATAAATACATTTTAGAATGTGTGAAATACGAATTTCTGAGATAATATTTTAAAATGTTTCAACTAACATTTTAATTAACAAATTTTCATTGGCATGCGTCAAATAAAAATGAATACATATATGTATTCAAAGACATTCCTGTGCGCATAATTAAGGCATACATCTAATTCCATTAGGCTGGCTTACACTCCATTTATAGAAAATCTTTATTTTGTCGGTTTGAATTTTAAATGCCTCCTTCCTTCTTGTGAACTTGGAATGGAGCGAAGGCTGAATTTGCACTCTATATTTTCCTGCGATTGTGTAGATTTTAGGCAACCCTCAATGCTTTGCGATCGCGTTCAAAAATTACCCTAATCTAAGTTTTGTTGAGATATGCCAATGTTTACTATTATGGGAAGTACATTTCCTGAGAGCGTCAACCAGTCAACTAATGGACAAATTAATAAGGCTTGTTATTTATGTGAAAACCTACTTACATAGATCTAAATCTACAAATAATTGCAAATTTCTCACTAATAATTGCACAAGTAAATTGTAATTCCGTACATTTAATTTTCTTCATAACCAAATTGAAGACTCTGATAAATGATGAATCGAACATTATTATTTCCATTGAAATGCACACACTTGCTTTTGGTTCACAAAATACTGTACATGCAGACATATTTATATACATAAGTACTATGTATGTGGAAACATACATGTGTATGCACATTAGGGTGATAACAAAAAAAAAAGAAGTTACAAATTTTAAGCTCGCACTCCATAGGATTTTGTAAATGGAAGATGGAACGTCCGTTTTTTTTTGTTAAAAAAAGATATTTATTTATGAAGTTTTCCATGTATTTTATATGGCCAAAAAAAAAACACTTTTTCGTAGAAATTTTATTGAATTCTTGAAAATCAATATATTTCGATGGGAAACTTTATTTCACATCAGGAGACTCCCAATAAAAATACCTAATTGTTTATTCTATATATATATTTTTAATACTAACGCTGTTTTATGGGTCCCCTATTGCATTTTTCGTGGTTTCTGGGGCCTATTAAAATTATATTAAAAATGTTTAAATAAGAAATTGGGTGTTGTTATTGGAAACAAAGTTTTTCGATCTAAAAATATAAATTTTCACGAATTCTATATAATTTCTACGAAACAGTATAAAATAGATGGAAAACTTCATGGGCTTTAAGGCGGTTCTAAAATCCTAGTGGGTGATAGCTTAACACTTTGAACTTCGCATGTATTTTTTTGGACCACCCTTATGTACATATTTAGGCATATTCATTGAGCGTTCAGTACCAATTAATAACAGTTATATATATATGCAACGACAATCAATTTAAATACCAAGCCCTAACATGTACTGTCAAATGCAGATGCACTTTCATATACTTACAATATACGTACGTACATATACATATGTATGTACATATGATTGTATGTTTGTAAAGATATACTACAATTTAGAACTTTGTATGAACTTCAAGTGAACTGTGTAAAATGAGCAGTAATGAGGGCGTTCATGAAATGAGTTTAATGAGCTGTCTACATACATTCATACTTTTCATATAGACGAAACTAATAAATGCGAGTATACTGACAGGGACTGCCAATAAAAGTTATTTGAAGATGTTGAAGACTCTTAAAAATATTATCTATAGTTAAATGTGAAAGTTGGTTAAAGAGTGTGTGAGTAGATATGTATGTTTGTTGCTCATTTACGCTAGAATGGCTAAACGTATTTGAATAGAATTTGACACGCAGATACGATATGATGTGAATTAACGATAGTTACCACATAATGGAAAAGTTAAAATCAAATAATTACATAATCAAATGAAAGGGGTTCCGAAGCAATTTATTTCGAAAATTTTTTAGTATGGGTTGCCACCAGTTCAAAAAGCTTAAATCAATTTAATTGACAATAAAAATCAAATATTTTAATGGTGTAGGTATCAAATGTCAAATGGGCTCGCTCAGAGAAAGAGAAAGGCGGCAGTTAGTGGTAACATGTGGTGTCTCTCGCCCAGTGCTTTACGTCATGTTGAGAAGGCGCTTGTGGAACTGGCTCGAAAATTGGACTCTTTGAAGTTCTGGAGGACGTTGACACCGTCCCTGAACAGCTTTGTATTTGGTTTAAACTGTTGCCACATTTTCAAAATTTATGTAAATCAAATGTCGTCGCAAAATAATTTTAACAATTTGGCATTCATATGAATTACATTTATACATATAAAGATTATCTACGAATGGTAAGTTTGTATTCATACTGAAACGGCTGAAGTCAAAATTTGACACAAACATTGACAATGTCCTTAGGAAAGGGAAATTTAAATTTTTATAATTCAAAAAATAATATTTTTACAAAAAAATGCTTCTGGTATATTTTTAAAGGTGATATTAAAAAAAGTTTAAATAAAACAAAATACAGAATTTTTTTTTTTAATATTAATTTAAAATCTTATATAATTTATCAATTTTTTTATACGATACCCCTAACTGGTTTTGAAAGATCCCGAAATTTTCAAGAAGCTGTTTTTTAAACATATGATTTTTGAAGTTCGAGAAAAATATATATTAAATTCTAAATTAAGAAAAAATTTAAATTAAACATGAGCTGTTTGACATTACTTTATTTCGAGTTTGCAAGAAAAATCTTAAAAAACAATTATTGAAATTTTCGGGAACTCTTAACATCAGTTTAGGTACTGTACTGGACCAACATTTCTTATAAGTTTTGCTTTTATGATAAATATTTGTTTTCTTTTTTTTATGTATTTAAAAAATGTTTTTACAAAATAATTCGACAAATAAAAACATATTATTGAATACTGAAATTTAAAAAATTGTAAAAGCGAATCCGGAAATACTTTTTTGGATAAACTTTGGAGCAAACTATTGCAAATAAACGTTTTTATTTTTCTTTTTTTTATGTATTTAAAAAAATGTATTTTCAAAATGATTCGGCAAATAAAAACATAGTATAGAATATTGAAATTTAAAAAATTGTAAAAGCGAATCCGAAAATACTTTTTTTGGATACACTTTGGAACAAATTATTGCAAAGTCTAAATTAAAAATGAATTAAAGTTAAATAAAAATTGCTTGACATAACTTTGTTTACAGTTTGTTGGAAAATTTATATCTTTAAAAGAAGAAATTTTTAACTTTGAAAAAAAAAAAAAATGATTGCAAGCTCTAAATTAAAAAAGCAATTTAAATTAAATAAAAATTGCTTAACATAACTTTATTTACAGTCAGTTTCACGAAAGCAATTTAAGTGAAAAATGATTTTTTTATTTGAATTTAATATGGAAACTGACAGAAAAAAGTACTTTCGTGAAACCGACAGTTAAAGTTTGCAGGAACAACTTTTTTGAAAGTTCCAAAATTCATGTCTTTAAATAAACACATTTTTCAAAATTTCAAGATGTTTTAAAATCACTATAACTATAAAAAATGAGCCAGAACTTTTTGTAGCAAAAGCTTTTACGATTTTTTTAAATCGAAATTCTGTAAATTTTTTATTTTTCGGACGGGGTTCACGCTTCATATGTTTGATTTGTTTTAAATTTTTAGGGTTGTTGAATAAACATAAATTATAAATAGATAAGAAATTTGAGCTTAGTTAATAAATTTTTAAAAACTTTACAGCGCAAAAACAAAAACAAATCGAATTAATAGTTTTCTAAATATCTCGAGAACGGATCGAGGAAAAAATTAAAAAAAAATCACATATACACACATCGAAATTCTCTATGAAAAGGAACCCACCAAACAATTTGTGTTGCCGGCAATAAGAAAACGTGTCGCCCTCGGAAACAAATTTATTACCGGTAATATTGCCATCGAATCGATTTCCTATTACCGGTCGCTCTAAAACGTCCGCCGAAGGCAACTCGCCTGGGTGAGTCGTTTTCTTATTACCTGAATGAGTCCTTTTCTTATCGCTTCAGGCGATATTTGGAATAATTTTATTCTTCTTAATACTTCATTTATTTTTTTGTATACCAAATTGCAACTTACAATCGGAATTAATTCATTATTTTTTCGCTGTGAGACTTCCTATTTTTTCAATCTTGTCCTTGGGCATAATTTAGATGCTTTTGGCCAATGCTATTGACGCCATATTCATAAGTTTCCGAATTTTTGAGAACTTTTTTATTCAAAATTGACATGAACGAAGTGGTGTTGCCGATTTGTCACCACAGCAATAAATCGGTGAGTCGCCAATTTGTTGCCATTGACGATTGTTGCCTATTTCTCATGTTTTGCATGGTGGGTATATTTTTTTTCACATACACATATTTTTGAAAAAATTTCATTTAAAAAAAAATTGAAAAAACCCTCAATGATAGCTCTGAGAATTGCGCAATATTTAAGTATAGTATTATGGGGTGCATTCTACAATAATTTGAGTTTGTGAACACCGAAGTTGAGTAAAATGAGAACATTACAAATTTTTTAAATTTTTTTAAGAATTTTTTTGAGTATGCAGTTTTGTAGCCCTTTAAATTTTAGTGCAATAAGATTTTTTTTTTAATTTTTTTCCTTCGGCAGAACTTGACTTCCACCAAAATTCAATGTACAAAATAAATGTAACATAATGTTTAATGTGCACCCACATACATTCGTATGTTTGCATGCAGTTAGAAACATCTCAGGTTAAAGTAGTTTTCTCAAATCAGTAACATGCGTCCATTTATTTATAAGCTTAGCGCTCAACAAAAATCCCACAGCATTCATATGCCCGCTCTTCATTTCACCACATCACTCATACGCCATGTGGTGCTCTTTCATATATACATAAGTACATACATACATATGTCACTACCAAGTGCGCTGTATTATTATTAACACCTTTTATGATATTTTAAATCGCTTTCCTGGTACTTAATTAACATTATGCTGTGGTTGATTAATATTGAAATGTCTATTAAATTTATATTTTTCACGCAATCTTGCTCAATAATTAACGATTTCATATGAAAATATAACCTGAGGTGAGGAATAAAAAAACGAAAACACACACAAAGCGGCGAAAATTGACAGTGCGAACTCCCATAGCGATGGCAGTAGCGGCTACCAAAATGAAATTGACAGTGCTGGTATTGTTATTGGTTTTGGTGTTGGTGTTGTATCATGTTCAAATGTGTTTGGGGCGCGAAAATGCTTTTAATTGCCTGTTTGATGCTGATCCCCACACTTGCAACCGCACCGATGGCGATGCTGTGTACATCATGAATAGCTGGCTCACAAGCGGTTATCTGATACAAAGTAGGAGAGTGGCTTCCTTTCTTCCTTTTGTTTTATGCGGTCGGTGAGTCGCTGCAGCCATGCAAAAAGTAATGAATATAGCAATACACCACACAGCAACAATTGTATTTGCATAATAAAAATACTTAATATTTGGGTGGTGAAGGCAACGCTGACAGTTTAGGGCCGCGATGCGATGAAAAATAAAAATATAGGCGGGGTTAAAGATGAAGGTTAGGGTAAAGTTACAAGTAAAAGTACAAGTGAAATTATGTAAAGATAAAGAAAAGTAAGGCTAAGGTGTTGGTTAGGTATAAAGTTATGGCTGATTTTAGGGATATGTTTAGGAATGGGGTTAAGGTTAAGGTTGGAACTAAGGTTAAAGTTACAGTTAATGTTAAGTTTTGGGTTTGAGTTCAGGTTAAGGTTAAGGCTCAACTAAAGGTTAAAAATATGGTTAACGTTCGCGTTAAGTTACGTTTAAAGGTTAAGGTTAAGGTTAAAGTTGAGCTTAAGGTTAAGTTTCACTTTGGGGGTATGATCAGATTTAAGTTTAAGACTAAGGTTATGACTAAGTTTAAGGTTGAAGTTAAAGTTAAGGCTCCGGTCAAGATTACGATTAATGTATAGAGTTAATTTATGTATAAGGTTAACGCAAAAGTTAAGGTTTATCTTAGCGCCAAGGTTAAGGACAAGGTTAATGTTAAGATTAAGGCCAAGGTTAAGGTTAAGATTAGGGATAAGTATAATTTAAGGTAAAGGTATAGGTACAGGTGATGGTAAATATACGGGTAACGCTAACGGCAAAGGTAAAGGTACGGGTAAAGGTTAAAGTTAAAGTTATGGTTAAGGTTAACGATAAGTTTAAACCTAAGGTTAAGGTTAACGTTACGGATAAGATATAGGTTAAGGTTAAGCTTATGGTTAAGTTTACAATTTTGGCTGAGGGTTGAGGCTGGGGTTAAATTTAAGCTAAATATTTAGGTTCCCGCCAAAGGTTAAGTTAAAGTTTGATATAAAGGTAAAAATTTAGGTGCGAATAAGAGTAAAGAATTATATAAAGATGAATATTAATATAAATATTAAGATTAAGATAAACAACAAGAGGAAATAAATATAAATATACGACAAACGGCAAATATAAATTTAAAGATTACGGTACTTACTGTGATAATCAGCGACCGTAACGGTTATGATCTTTAAAATAAAAATTATAACTTAAACGTTCAAATTGGACTTTTATTTTTTGATAAAGTTTAACCGTTTTTGCATTATTTTTATTTTTTGGATCAAGCATAATCACTATTTTAGGTTTTATATTTTTTCATAGTTTTTTTTTTATTTTTATTTCTTCGATCATATAATATTTTTAGAATAAAAGATTTAAATCGGTCATAAAAACGAATGGTTAAAAATGATCGAAACAAATCAAAATTCAAAATAACAATTAATTTTGATTGAAAAAAAACAAAAAACAATAATTAAATTTGACCGAAAAAAATAAAAATGCAAATTTAACGATTATTTTTGATAGAAAAAATAACGATTTTGCAACGATATAAAAATAAATTTCATGTTATTTAACGCACGATTTCGGTCTCTGGTAATAACTGTGAATGTGGTCGTATCGCAAAAATATCGAAATACCAAAAAATATCAATATCAATTGATGCAAAGAAAATATTTATACTAATTTTCGATAACATTATCGATAACTATAAAAATAACTCAAACTTTGAGGCTAAGAATTGAAAACTAAATCGCCACACGCAAGCGGCAACTACCGCAATTCATCACTCTTCACATTCACTATTACATACCTACATAATACATACTCATACACACACATGCCCCACCAAACCATACAAAAAAAAACGCTGTAAATAATTACAAAACTTACAATGCACCACAGCAAGTGCGAATGTGACTAGCGGCGCAGCAGTGGTAACTCTCAGTTGGATGCGCAAAGGCCGCTAGGGCTAGGTCTAAAAAACCAAAACAAAAAAAAAAAACGCAAACAAAGAGTTAAAAATTTAACAGCAAAAAACCCATATAATATGAAAAACAACACAGGTTAGTTGCGTTTTTCCGCGCTGCTGCTGCTGCTGCTACTTTTACTTTTTTTCGCTGCTAGTTGAACCCTTTCGCTACACAATTTCCGTTGCCTGATTTTTTTGCATGCGTGCGTGTGTGTGTGTGTGTGTGCCGCTTTTGCAATTTACAGCCCATAAATAATGGAGCGGCATTAAATTGCACTGTTACTGTGCTGTTACGTATACGCCCAGGTGCGCGAATGCGCCTCTAGCGTGCAAACTCGCTGAGTGTTCGGCAGCTTATCACCACTAAAGAGCCACCACCACATACATACATATGTATGTAATTTTACATACTTATATTTACTTGTGCGTGTGTGTATTATTTATAGTTGCGCAATGTACATACATATGTACTATAGTGTATAGTAGTTGGCTTAACCATATATTCGCAGCATTGTTTTTCAGTTGAAGTCAAAATTCGCGCATTATACGCATTTATATGCATATGAAAGTGGTGCTGGTGGTACATATACATACATACATACTTTGTTGCCAATAAGCTTGTGGTTGTAAATATTAACACCTTTAAGAACGTGGTTGCATTGTAGCGTAAAATAAACATTTTTACATTACTGCTTCGGCTTAAATATGTCCTGTGGAAATTTCAACAACAACATAGCCGGCAAGCTTATACCTGTTCAGGCTACGATTATCATTACTTTAGCTCGTGATGATGTGAAAAGATGGTTGGCATTGGGATTTTGCTTAAAAATTTTGATTTTTTTTTTTAATTTTCGCGAATATACCGAAAACGCATGGCTAATTTGGCTAGCAGATTATCAGATTATTTCAAATGGTTTGCAGCTATGCTTAAAAGGCTGGCCTACTTAATTAACCTCAACAACGATGGTAGGCTGAGGCTCAGTGAAATTTGCTGTGAGTGACTTTTACTTCCGACCTTATTGTTCAGACTTCACCTTTTAAAAAATATGCAATAGACCGTAGAATCAAGTTTCTACAGTTTTCCTATTAACTTATAGGGGCAAAGCTATTTTTGCAACACAAAAAGCTACTGATATGAGAATGCCGCCTAAGATTTTTGTTTTATTCGTAAAGCTTACGAGTCGCCCGTTTATTTCAGGTGGAGTCATTAGCAAGTGTCTTGTATCTTCTCATAAAGAGAACAAGTTCTACTTTCTCCGGACTTACGGACTTGCTGCTGCCAAAAGCCTCATACCCTATCCTTGTAAACTCGGGGCAGAAGCATAAAAACTGTTCCGCTGTCCCTGTCATCTCGTTCAGGAAGGGTACGCCGATCCCAGTCAGATATTTGTGGCCCGAGCAGTGGCCACTCGATAATCCCACCAGATGTCTGTGGTCCCATCTACCCAATGAAAGCAGTCAGCTAGCTAGACCTTCTAAAATGGAGTGTTTTAAGAGCAACTTGACTGTCATTGGTATTTTTTTTTTGTTACTTTTCAAGATTTTTAAGAACTTTTCGATACTTTACAGGTTTCAGCATTATTAAGTTCTTCGTGATATAATTCGGTATATTTTCGGGACTTTCGATTTTTTATTTTTCGGAGTACTATGGGATTTTCTCGGAATTCCAATAAAAAATTTTCGGGACTTTTTGGCGCCGAAAACTTTCGGAAACTTTCGAGGGGTCGTCATGCTTTGCTTAGGGATTTGTTTGAGTCATTTCCTTTCTTATTGGTATTTTCAAGGATCGGTATTCTGCAAATTTGTTTTGGGAGCCTTCCTGTTTATATTTTTCGGTATCTTTTGAAATTCTCGGGACTTTTTGGGATTATTTGAAACAACAATTTTTTTCTAATTGTGTGTTTTTTTTGCGATTATATTTTCCTGTTTTTTTGTTTTGCAAATTACAAAGACAGTGACGAAGACAATGAGAGGAGTGTGAATGTTTTAGAAAAAAATGTGAATGTATTGCTATTGTCTGCGCAAAATTGTCCTGTGTAAACCCCAAGTAAGGAAGACAACAAAATGATTTAAACTCAACTCATCGCATAGTTTTAAGATTAACGTACATATTTATGTAACGGAGAAGCACAATGAGTGCAAAAAGGAACTTTCAAAAGTTCCGTATCAACTTAGTCCTTTGTAAAAAATTCAAAACTAAATATCAGCTACTGCACTATTACCTATCTATTTGTACGTAAAGAGCGAAATACACCACACAAGCGGTTTGACAAACCAAGCGAAATTTCCCTTTGCTTCAAGCCATTTGTGCTGTGTATGGGGGTGTTTGAAGGTTTGACAAACCGCCGTCAAACCTTCAAACACCCCCATACACAGCACAAATGGCTTGAAGCAAAGGGAAATTTCGCTTGGTTTGTCAAACCGCTTGTGTGGTGTATTTCGCTCTTAAATTAGTTAATCGAAAAATATCTAATAAAAACTCTGACTGCGAATATATATGTACATATGTATATATACTAGAAAGTATTCGATAGGAAAAGTTTTTGAAGAAAATAGCAAAATAATTGACAAGCAATACTACTAATTCAGGCGGAAAAAATTCTCCTCCTCACTGCTGCATTATGACTGCAAACTTTCAAGTTGAATGTGTATATTCACCAAGCAGAAGAGCATTTCACCGTTGCAGCGTAATAGTAGTTGTAGTTGTAGTCAAATGCGCGTCTTCGCGCTTGGCAGGGTTCGAGTGATTTATGTATAGAAAGTAGCATAAAAAGTGCAATGCAAGAAGAGGGCAACTCAAAGCAATTTATGTGAGCATACAAACACCATTGCACACACACACACACACACACACACACATACAAACGTCAATGTATACATATAATGAATGTGCGTAATACGACGTAATAGTAGCTTTGATGTGCCTCCAAAGTGGCAATGAACCACGAGGAAATGATTTTATTACGAAATACTGCATAGAAACGTCTAACTATTTGAATATTGTTGAGGCATATGTATGTATACATATACCCTGTAGGGAACTCAATTAACTATAAACGCACTATAAGTTCACTATTTTTCAACTAGGGGTTACTACGCCTCGACTACTTTACGTTGCCTTCAACTGACTACTTTTACATTTTGGTCTCGCAAAAAAAGTCAGTTTAAGTCAGTCGTAACTCTTTTAAAAATAAGCGGATTGCTCTGAAATTTTCTTATTATCTAAGGAATTAAGTCTAGTATACAGAAAATTAATCTTTTAAAAGAAACCAGCGATTCACAGCAAAAACGCAAGGCAACTCTATTCACTCAGTTTTGAACTTTTCTGTTTTAGGTTTAAGGAGGTTTATATCACAAGGATTGTGGCGACTCCCTTGTTTTTAATTGCGATTTTCATGCGTGTACTTGAAATATTACCCCATTATAATTTTAGTCGCCTCCAAAGCTCTTCCATGTTACTCTTAGCTCGCTTGTGCTTTGCTAATCCTCTCTTGATCACAGCGCCCAATTTGACGATGATGTTGAAAAAAAAAATTTAATTTTAGATAATACTACATATTTTGAAATTGTGGAAATTATCCGTGGCCAAAATTTAAAAAATTAAGAGAAATATGTTTTTTTTTTTTATTTTACCCGATAAAAAATCCTAACAAACCAAGTCCGACAATAGATTATTATATACCATTTTAAAGGCCTATATATATCTTCTCCACAGATCATATTCGATCTTTGAAAACGAATCAAAAATAGTCATTCAAAAACTCATAAGTCTACAAAATGGCATTTTTTGGCCTAAATCGACAGGTCGCGACCTCTAAATGACCTTTAAAAAATCTATAAAAATTCGCAATAATATTTCTCATAAAAACGAATAAAATTAGGGGGCCTTGAAATTAAAAAAAAGCGTTTTCGATGGGCACACTAATGTACCTCGATTGAGCCCTGCATGAGTTTGAAAACAATTAAAAGTTAGCCGAAATAAGTTAGCCGAAATAAGTTGGCTATTTTAGTAGTCGACTACGAAATTCCCGACAGGGTAAATATACTGTATGTAAAAAGATTGTATTAGTATACGCATACTAAAAGCTCAGTTAGTCTAGACTTTATTTCCGTAACTTCACTTAACTTAACTTTATGTATTAGCTAACCTGTTATATAGGAATCTGTGTTGGCGGTTAATTTAAACTTAGCAGCTTACCGTAAGTAATTTAAGAACCTCTAGATTTTAGATGCTTAAGTTACGGCCTTACGGAAACTGAGAGTGGTGAGAGAATCAGGCTTGCCAAATTTTCTCTTATGTGTTTCTCAAAAATAAATGAACGCAAACATATTTTTTTTGCATAGATTTTTTTGAATTGGCATTTTAGGCATTTAGCAAACTGTCAAACAGCTGAAAAAGAAAAATAAAAAAAAAACAAAAATAAATGTCCGCTTCTGGCTTAAGTTGACGTGTTGAGAGTAATTATTGATGATTCCTTAAGGTAAGTTAAATTAAGTTAAGTTTAGACTAACTGATCTTTAAAGCAAGTATGCTTGTATACTTTTAAGTGCGTTTCACAAGTTTATAGCTCTATTATATCAAATCCAAATCTTTCCAAAAGCCTTTACGAACTTCGACATACAAGTTGAAAATACATTTTGTTGAGCCAACGGGGCGTATACGCAATCACTTAGCATATGTGGTGCGTGCAATACAAGTATGTATGCGTGTGTGTGTATGTTTGTATATAAATGCATGTGCTGCACTTTAGCTCTCCTCAATGCCAATGATACAAGTCTTCGCCTCAATGAGTTTATAAAATATAAATTTCTACATACAGATACACTTGTGGTTAAGTTAGTAAAGAGTTTAATATGCCGCTTCATAACCACATATGCATACACTAAATATTTCTGTAGTAGAATGTGTTCACGAACTAAGGTGGTTCGAAATTGCAGAGAGTTGTGCGAATAATTGAAATTTGGTCGAAACTAATAAGCTAGCATTATAGGAACCTATTTTTTATACATATATATATTGCATATAGGGGAAATTTCAAAGTTAGGGGGGAGGGGCAAGCATGCGTTTTATCTGGCATCAACATTTTTAAAGTCATCGATAAATGTTATTTTATAATAAGTATGAGTGAGAAAAAAAAATTTTAAGTCTTAAAGCACAAGCATTTTGGGACTAGTTCAGAAATTTTTCAGGGCCAGTTCAGAACTTCTCTGGGACGTTAGTTGAAAGCCATAATCACGTGGTGTAAACGGCCTTTCATCTATCAGCTTTCAATGAAGTTGGTCGGTAGTCAACTTTTTTTGTCAACTAATCGCCTCTTAAATCGCCTGCTAAGTCGTCTCATGTAAACAACGTATAAGTCTTTGATCTACAACTCTTGATGACTCGAGCCATATTTGTCTTACAATAATAAACATCAATTGACTTTTGTTCTTTTCTCTTAAAATATTTACATATGTCTCTGTTGCAAAGATCTCTTCTGTGAGCGTTTGGAGCCTGCAGCATTAGAATTCAGCGTAAGATGATCAATGAAGCTACATGGCTAAATTCAAATTGAAATATGAGAAATCATATCGGCATCAAGACGGACAGCACTCTTCCAGTGTTTCGGACATACAAATTATCCGAGGCCTCTGATCAGCGGAAAACAGGCGCGCAGCACTCAATATTTTAAACCTCTCCGCTCGCAAAATAAATTATTTTGTTTCAATATTTTTTTTTTGATTCACATAATCGACAACCCTAATGAATACTCTAGGGCATGAATATTTATTTTTTTCTACTGACAATCGAAATTCATGAATAAGTTTTATTAAATACTTTTACTGCTCCACTTATGCGATTGGCAAAATCTAAATGAAATGTCGATGGAAAAATCTTTGTACAGCTTACAACATGATTGATGAAAGTAAAAATTCGATGATAGAAGAAATCGTGGTTGATTTAGAAATTTGTATACTCCAAGACCTGTTTGACTTTACAAAGACATAATTTCGTATGTATGTATGTATGTAGATATCCATGAATATGGAAAGATTTGTGCGCCTCAAAAATTTTTAACAATAGTTAGTAAGCTATGAATATTATATTTGTTAAGGCATTTTAGGAAAGCAATATGCTTGAGTAAAAAAATTGTATTAGAATTGCTGTTTTTTTTTTGTGGGAAATACATTCTTATCTATGTAAATTCTTGATAACATGGCATTTCAGGTTTTATCAAACTCTAAAGGTTGGCTCTAATTTTGGTTACAGGAAATGGAACGTGTTCAATCGCAGACTCGGACCTGGCTAAACAACTTTCCATACTTGTACATTTCAATAAACAAGCTGCAAGGGACACGCCACCATCCTCAACAGAGTGGGGATTGAGGTCCGTAGCTATGAAATCAGGTCCCTGCAACTGAATTCGACCGAAATTTTAATATCGATTTGCCAGACAGAAGTAACTGTGAGTTTAGTTAATATTGTTCTAAACGATAAAGAAATCAACATTTTCATGGAAGGCTTCAATACGGAATTGGGGACGGCTGTGGCGTCTTATCTCAGGAATTAGCCTGAGAAAGTCCTAAAGACTTCCAGAACACCGCAGCGTTTTTCAGGCTGATGTATATATGCAATCGACATGGCGGCAAAGCTGGTAAGCATAATTGACTTGGCTCCGTCTAAACTTGCCTTCGTTGCTGTTGGTCAAGCTGCCATCAGAACCTTAGGGTCGGTAACGATAAATTCGATATGGATTAAGCGATGCGGAAAATCTCTACATGCTCTTCAACATTACATACTCTGTATTCACTGAGTCCCGGTAAATTGTGGTATACCGGAAGCGGACGCGTGATAGTTAGAAGGAGATCTGAGATTAGTTAAGTGGTCCAGATCGTAAGAGCATTCCTGCGATTCCTGTCTTCCGAAGTTAAGAAAATAATCAGGGTCACCAACAGCAGGCGGAAAGATGTGCACACCTGCGCGATATCACGCTGGCTCTAGCCCCCGGCTCGATGAACGAAGAGCGCAGGGCTTACTAAGGCTCTCAAAGCCAAAGGTTAGGTTTCACACAGGATTAGTTACGAGATACTTGGTCATTGGCCTCATGGACAAGCTGCAGAGATGCAGAGCATATAGAATCCGTCCGGAACTTCCTTTGCGAGTGCAATGCAAATTTCTGCGTGACCACTTCTTCCAGAGCCTAGACAGCTTTGGGAAAACTACATTGGAGAGTCTGCTAGGTTCCACCTTATAGAATGAATATGGTTTAAAGACATAGGATACGAATAGGCATATGAAAACCCGATGAGCATCACAATAGGCTTCTCTGGCCTACGAGTGAACTCTCTTTTAGAGCTGCCCAAATAACCTAACCTAACATAAACTGCATACCTTTGGTTATTTGACTTTGGGTATCTATGCCCAAATGCTTAGGTTTTAAATTCAATACTAGTCGCTTCCATCAAAATTTTGTGCTACCTAAAATAGTATTTTCTCACACCAACCTGGCAAACCCTTCTTCAATGCATAGCACTTTTTGTGCATTCAACTAAAAAAAAAAAAGGCACTAGGCAGCAAGCAGCGCATGTGACGATGAAGTAATTTAGTGCAAAGTACTGTCGTCACCAGCTTGCGGCCATAAATGTGAAAATAATGACTGTGTGAAGTATTTATTTAAGAAATGAATTTGTGAATTTAATTTCACTGCAAAAACATTAATAATAATGATGACGCTGGGAAAGTTATTACTCCAAATGTTGTCACAAGGCGAGATTTATATATATACATATATATAATATGCATAAAGGAGTTTGTATGTATGTATGTATTCTATATCGGTACTAAGCAGAGAGTATATAAAGGACTACATATATGTATGCACTTAGGCGTACCAAGCAGACTTTAAACTTCCGTTGAGGCAGAATTCAGTTGAAATGTGCACTGACTGTGAATACTTACATACTTTGGTACTTAGATATACATACTTAACATGCACTTAAGTTTCTCAAAACTAAATGGAGTAGCTGTAATAATGAGCTTGAAAGAGCTATTCAAATGCTTGAGATTCTTTACTAAGACTTTACTAAATTCGATATGCTTGTGTTTGCGTGCAACTAAAGAAGTTTCATTTTGCTTCTTAAGGCAGTACATAAGTACTTAATAAATTTGATACATTTACAAGTATATATGTATGTAGGTATATAGTGTAGTGTATGCACTGCCAATAACGTTTCTTGTCACTTTGTTTTATCTGCACTGCTTACGCCATTTTACTGTCCATCTTCCAACTATCGGAAAGTCAGTTGCAATTTTAATTAACTCACTACATACAAACACACGCATACATATTACAAGAGTATAGACGTATTTGTTAGTAATTTGCATAGCAAAAATTCTTTATAAATTTCTGGTTATTTGTTATGTTGAGATTTTCTGGGTGAAATGATAAATCACAAGCAAGTTCTTCGAAAATGCTACAAAAGGATGCAGCCAAAGGAAAATTATATGGAATTTTGACATCTTGTAACTTATAAACACTTCCTTGAACTTATCGCTCAAAGGTTCAGGTCAACATTTGTACATTGGTGTATGCATGCAACTTGTAAGCGTTGTAACAGTTGTACACATAAAAGTACGGACAATATATTTTTAAAAAGAGTTCTACAAATAAAAAGAAAATTTGAAACCAATAAATTCTATGTTATCGGGGTACGAGAAGGTTTATTGGTATCTAGGATAGAATATGAAGGGTTGCCACTTGTTAAAAAATTCAATTCAATTATATGAAAGGCGGTTGCCGACTTGATTTAAGGGGAGGTGGGGGGGGGGCGCTCGGGGGCTTTAACTTGTTTTAAGGGAATTAAGTAATGGAAATATATACCACAATATGGGTATTGCCACCTTTTTAAAAAGTAAATTTCAAATTACTTGAAAAACTATAATTATTATTACAGTATGGCTATCAATTAAAATGCTTTTGAAAAGGATGCATTTCTAGCCTGAATCTAGGAGCATTGCTACCTGTTCAAAAAATTAAATTCAGCTTGAATGAATTAAATGAATTAATTTGAAGGTTTTAAGTTTGAAAAAATTCTTAAGAGGCTTGTCATATGTTTTAAAAGTCGGCTTGAATGAAATTTTACACAAGTTTTATGAAATATTTGTTTTTGTTATTTATGGCCTTATAACAATTATATTGAACAATTTTTATTGATATTGATATTACATGTTAGTGTTTGGCTGAGCTTCTTCTCCGATTTGTGGCGTGCGCCTTGATGTTGTCACACATAAGGAAGCGACCTACAGTTTTACGACGACTCAAAAGGGTGATTGTATTTTTATTTTATGAGAAGCTGTTTTTCATGGCAGAAATACACTCGAAGGTTGACCGCTGTTAAGAAAACAAAATTTTCTATCGTTTCTTTTGGCCTCGTCTCTGCTTATGCTCACTTGAAAACGGCTAACATTAATGCAGACGGAAAAAGAGAGGGAAGATGGAAGAAAAATGGACTTCCATTGGCATACGTTTTTGTGACGATTTTTAGTCCACAATCGCAGCTAATCTAATTAGATTTCAAAAGAATGCGATAAGGTTGGTTAGACTTCCACACATGAATACGCCCATTATTTCGTTGATACCTGAAAATCCTTATCCTGAAGCTAAAGATTCCTGAAAGGTCCCGAATAAAACATGAAAATTGCCAAAAGAACACGAAACGTCCGAAGAGCTCAGAAAAAATTTCAGGCCTAAATTCACACTGAAGAGGTCAAATCACTTTATTTATGAAAGGCATCAGATTTTCACATTGTCGATACTATCACTTTGTAGGTGGAAATTGCGAAGGCTTATTCCGCATAATGCGCAAATTAGACTGAGGCTCTCATCTTCAAACAATCATCTCATCTTCAATTAATCAGATCAAACTGGTACTCGCTTGAAGTAAAAT
>NW_016164567.1:21193-30996 GCF_001687245.7 Rhagoletis zephyria | reverse complement strand
TTCTACCCTATTCGACCCTAATTTAACTGTAATAAACGCTGTCGATCGATAAACATGTTACCTATATATTTTTCTTAGTTACGCTTTTTTTTTTAAATGTTCAGTGGCCCAAATTATGCCAAAAAAAACTTCTTTTAAAAATGTAATTTTCATTTCGTAAAATAGTGCTTTTATACGAGTAGTATTTAGTTCCTTCAAACGATGTATTTCAATGTGCATACAACATGAAAATTTTGTACAAAATTCCCTAGGCGCCGAACGCCGCCGCCGCCGCCGCCGCGCCGATATTTTCGTAACTCGGCGGCGGCGCGTGAGAAATGACAAAAAACGGCGGCGGCGGCGGCGTGGCCCGGCGGCGTATACCTCTAATCTGTTAACGAGGAAGTCTTAGCGGTATTGCTTGCCTTTCGACAATAAATCTAAAAAAAATTTAATTGAACAAAAAATATATGTGTACATATATATATTTCATTTTAAAAAAATTAAAACTGAAAATTAGGAAAAAGGTATTTCTAACATTAAAAAAAAAGAAATAAAAAATGTTTCTAAAATGAAATAAAAATAAAAATATTTTCTTTAATTTGTCTGACGAGTGTATTGGCATACAAATTTAATAAATCAAGAACTGGTCGGAATATACATCAAAAACTAAAAGAAAATTGGAATAAAAAATTAAATAATAAAATAAAATTAAAAAAAAAGAATATAAATATGCATATTAGTTCCTAACAACTAAATATAATTTAGTTGATCAAAAAAATCAAAAGAAAAGTTAATTAAAATAAAAAAAAAAAAATTAAATAGGTTTCTAAAAATAAAAAAATTTAAAAATATGCCCCCTTTTTAAAACCATGACATCTAAACATTAAAAGAAAATTAAATTATAAAAGAAAAAAAATCCAAATAAATTATTACAAAAAAAACATATTTAATTAATTTTCTAAAAATTAAATGAAATTTTTAAGTATTTTTTCTTATTAAAAGGATAAAATCTAAAAATTTAAAGATAATCAACTAAAAAACAATAATTAATAAAAAAGGCTTTCCGAGTATTCGAACCTCGGATCTCTCGAATGGCCAGTCGCAAGGGAACTCTTTTGAAAGACTTGTGTGCCATAATAAACAAAATCTTTCGAACATTCTTGCTTACAGTTGCACTTTGTGCCTTGCAGCAGTGTGCAGGTATGTATATTTGGATATGGCGCTAAATTTACTGTTTCGCGGGCATGCCGATGCCAAACACTGCTGTATGAAGATTTTTGAGCTTACCGCCCTGGCGCTCTACGGAATAGCGCAAATAGAACTTTTAAAATCTTAAGAGCTTCGTAGAAAATTTTGGTTGTAAACTATTACGCGGAGGTCCCTTAGAAAATTCGAACATTGTGAACTCTAAGTAGAAAACTTCTAGTGACATAATCCTAACTTTATTTCTTGCAAAGTCATATGTATGTATGTAGCTTAGCTACATACTAAAAAATGCCATCAGCCTTGGGATTATAAAAAGATTCTGCCGAAAATAATTAATGGAGGCCGAATGTAAAATTTGAACTGTCCGAAGATACTACCTAATGTACAATATTTACTACCGTTATTAAATCCATAACTAACTACAACAATCAGGTTTTGAACTCATAAATTTACTGCTCTTTGCCTATGGTCATTAGCTTTAAGTACATATTATATATACATATTTACATATGTATGTATATATGCGCTTCGTTGCATTTTTTTTTTTAAATTAATTATTATTTTTTTTTCGCTCGCTTGATCGCTAGTTAGCTACGTCCCTGCAGGGAAAGCTACTAGTTGTGAACTAGAATGCTACCAGTTTGCTTTTCAGCTCAACTAGTTGACGTTGTATCGTTTTACAATGTTAGCAGCAGCCGGTAGAAATACCGGTAGAATTAGACCAATTGAGGGGATGGACTGCCAATTCATACCCAGTGAAAAGCATAAGTACGCCATTTTGCTCGCGGCTCTGCAACAGTGGCAATGACCGAAAGAGTAAAGCTCTGGCTCCCCATTAGTTTAATTTGTATTTTTTGTATTTAAATCTTGTTGTAATGTTAAATTGTTTTATTTTAAAAAGAAAAAATATTTCAATAAATTTACTTTTATTTTTTATTTAGGTTTTTGGAATGAATGAAACTAAATTTACAATTATTAATTTACAAATATTTAAGCTGTTGAAATAATTAACTTACTTAACCAGAATCGGTAGACTTCCCTCTAAGCCATAGCCGACATGTGAGAGGTAAGCAATTAATTGCAATTTAGTTTTGGTTTTGGAAATTCAAAGACAGATATCGCTGTTCGCATAAGTTGTTCGAAATCGTCGAACTGGTATTCCATCGCTTTAGCACATACTAGTTAAAGAGCTGGTATTTTTACTGGCTGGTTTGACATTTCACTTCGGAGAACTGGTATAATTTTAGACCTTGACGAACTGGTATGACTTCCCTATTGAATACCAGTTTTAGAACAGGAATTTCTGCAAACAAGTTTACTTTTTTTCAGCGAGGAACTGGTATAATTATAGTTCATAACGAACTGGTATGACTTTTATCCATAAATAATAGTTCATGAACTGGTATTTGTGCGTACTAGTTCAGCTTTTCACTGCAGGGCTATTCTCTCTGCAGTTGACGGCTGCTGTTGCTGCTTCTACATATACAGGCACATATCTGTGGTCATAAGCAATAACCGCCTAAGTCGATACACTTGAATTCGAGAAAAAACGTTTTTAAACATTTGGATTGTAATGTTAACCTTATGGGGAAAAACAAAATATATTCGTCTATAACTTTTTTAAATAGCCTAGCTGACGAGAAGGGGATTTCGCATACACATGGAATAGTAGTTGCAGCATACGATAGCATATATAACTCAATTCTTTCTTAAGTCGACTTAAGCGGTTATTGCTTATGACCACAGATATGTGCATATATATGTAGTTTTCTTTCTTTTGTCTTTATTGCGTTTCACCGCCGCATTCGAGCGAGTTTAACGAACGCTGCCTGTGACTATTGAAAGGTGTCAAGGTATTTAAAAATTTGTATACAAATGTGTGAATGTATGTGCGTGTGTGTGCGTATGAGCGATTGTGTTATGAACGCCAATCGCATCTAATCGGCAGTTTACCTAAGAAATGTGTAAATTAGTGAATATGTCCGAGCATCAAAGAAATAGAGACCAAATAGGAAATGTGTAGTAGTATGGTTTAGTTTAAGAAAAAGCTGAAGACGCGATTATTTCAAATTTGGTTTAGGAAATTTGTATGTATGTATGTATGTTAAGTTTAACCGCACCAATGGGAAGTTAAGTTTGAAATGGTATAGTTAGATTGCCCAAACAGAGTGTGCTTATGTGAGATATGACAACTCTAAGTTCAAAGTTCTACTGACAGATCTCATGATAATGTTAACCATAAGGCTTGCAGGGGCGCCGCAGGGTCAGCTGTTGCAATTTGCCCTAAAAACTACAAAAGAATCTTCGAATCTTTGCAAAATGTTCTTGCAGCGAATTGATAACCGAGAATCCAGCCTATTTTGTATTTTCGCTCAAACGGATGCAATCTTTTGATTTCATAATAAATACAAGCATTTCGTACGAATTCCTACAATGCCTTGACAGTATATGTATATACTACAATTAAGATTTTTTAAAGTTCATAACTAACACTGAAAGGGGAGGCACGACATATTTGCCAGCTAATATGCGGATCACAAATAAATATTTCCTCAAGCTTAAGCATCGGGACTCAGTTGGAAGAAAGCCACTCGCGCATTCGGAAAAGAACTCAGTTCCATGACGAAATCAATGGGGTAGAATATGTATATTTGAGAGCCCCGTAGAGCGTTTCATAGTTCAAGTTTTCTATACGCCAACCGATCTTTTTCCGACTTAGCCTCATTCGTGGAGAATGTTGAATTTTTCGACGGTAGGACCGAAGATTCCACCCTGGATACCCATTTTGTAATAATTCATTGAAATGATTGAAAATTTTGAATTTTACTTTTAACCGTCAATTCCTATAATTCAAGTTGAATTTGAATTTTAAAACATGTGGAGTCCCTACTATACATATGTTGCTTAGAAATAAAGCCCTTTCAAGACTCTTCCGATTAAAACCTAGATTGTAATAACTCATTAAACTTATAATATAATTGTATTTGAATTTACATTTAAAATAAGTGGCAACCCTATTTAAAACCATCAGAAAACTCTACATGTTCAAGGTTAATATTTTTAATTTAAACTCGACTTTAAGCAACAGGTGGCAATCTTTCATTTGACAACATTATATTAATTTTTCAGATAGCTTGCTAATAATTGATTTAAATTTGGTTTTTCGAATAGGTGGAACTACAACTTTCTAAGCCTCTGGTCATCCATTAATTTTCAAATAAATAATTACCTTAATTCAAGTCGAATTTGATTTTGTAAACCAGTGGCAGCCCTACTGCATGAGTATGCAATTGATTTTATATACATATATATATATGTACCTATACCAAGTTCTTGTACTCTATCAAAAATATTTTCTGAGATATGATATGCGGTATGAAAATTCTGTTTTATCGGTGGTGCCACGCCCCCTCGCTTAATCGAGATTAAATCTATCCTAAATTTTAAGTTGGGCTGATTGGCACCAGTGTACAAAATTTAATGGGAATCGGTTGAGTAGTTAAAGCGTGAAAGCGTAACAAATAAACAAACTCACTTTCGGATTTATAATATTATTTAGTAAGGATAACCAAAATTAAGTTACAAAAAAAAAATTATATGTTAAAACTTGTCAAAATATGGTGCGGCTTTAATTTTTTCAACCAATGTATGTAAACAACTGACAGGAAAATATATCAAAAATTCAACGCTTGAAGGAAAGCTTTCGACTCACACATAGACAGAGTGAAGTCCCCCGCTGAATGCCGTAGCTTTTTGAACGGGAACATACATATGTATGTATTTCCTTAGAATTCTACTCATATGTATGGTTGCATTGCAAAGCTGACGAATTGACAGGGAAAGGTAGGACCATCCAAAACCTTCCAGGAAAGGACAGGGAGGATATACTCTGTTAAAGATCACAAAATTCTAAATAGTAACCAAGGAACGCTGGAACAACTTTCGCCTTGCGAATCTCTCAGGATTTCTATAAAAGGAAACGCTTACGGGCCACTTACTAACGTGGAATCAGAAACTGTATTGACCAATTTGATTTGAAAAATAAATTACCAAATTAGCAGACTTGATAAATAAAGGAAAAAATTACCAAAGCGGCAACGCTGTTCAAGAACCTGATTAATTTTCTGTTTTTAGTCGAAGGGTATGTCAACTAATAAAAATCACCAGTTAATTTATGGTTTTTCTATAAGTATCAATTTCCTGAACTTTTATTTTATTCGTTTTTTTTTTTGTTTTTAACAAATTAAGTGATTTTTGATTGTTCAAAAAGAAACTGATCCATTCGGAACTATCTGCTACGTAGCACTGGATCCACCGTTTAAAATTCATCTTCGCCGTCTTTTCTAAGAGTTATTAAGGAATGCTTAGTTTTTAAATGGCGATTTAAATTTCAAAAGCGAGCCACCAGCAATACTTATGGAAACTCGGCAGTACTTGCATTTAATTATTTCTCGTCACGACTTGTAACAATATGCGATAATAATGGAACCATTCAAAAAGTAGTGGGACAATTTTTTTTTTCAAATAAATATGTACCAATCGAGCGCGAAGAAAATCGCTACATGTTGGGCTATTTGCGCCGGTAGTGGGATTCTAGCCTAAAACTAAAAAATTCTAGAAGTTCTAAATTTCAAAAATGAAAATAATAATTTGTAAACATTAAGTTAAATGGCGCCAAATCAGCATTTGAAATCTGCGCAACCTTCAAAAATATGATTGTGTTAATAAATTTGCAGTTTGACTTTGTTTGCGGACAAAATATCCAATCAATTTTAGACAATGTTACAAATTTATCATTTAAATAAATTATCTAATTTAATACACACAGATCAAGTTTCGAAGACCTTGACATTAAAGATATTCTGTATATTGGTGTAATCAATGTATAGCCGGCGAAGGTTAGATAGAAGACTGCATCAACGAAGTGCCGAAGGTTTCTTAATGATTTCGATTTCGACTTCTTTCATAAATATGTATTTACATATTATACATTTATTTAAACGCGGTTCTATTTTAAATATACAAAGATATTCAACCACCTTGACTATAAACGAACACACATACGCACACATAGTCAACAAATGACAACCCGAAATTCTAATTACAAGAAATATTGTAAATACATAAATTACAAAATTCAAAATACAAAACAAACAGCATCGTTCGTTGACCGTCCTTCGCTTTGTGTAACAACAACCTTCAGAGACCCAAACAACTTCTGTATATATAGATTTGATAGTTTTTACAATGCGAGTGTAGTTAGTTAATAGGCTAAGGCCCTTTGCGCAAACCCAATAAATAATTAACCTCGAATTAGACATGTCATCCGTGTGCATTTATGATTGTCTGCAATGTGTTGTTATCAGCTCTCTACGACGAAGATCATTGAGCTCAAAAACTGTTTATTTGAGTTTTAAAAATTTCTTGTGAAAATCTCTGCTCAGTTTGCTTTGTTTATTGCTTCATTGCTCAATTGGGGAAGCGTTATTAACAAATGCCGGAAATTGTTTACATAGAACTTAGTGATTTTGTTATAAGCTAAGTTGATTAAACTACATACATATGTTTGTACATACAGTCATGTAAAAAATTATAGGGACACAACATTTTAACAGTTTTGGGTTTTTAATATTTTTTGTTCAATATTCATTATGTATTTTATACAAATACAGCTCATTATATAACAAATCCACATTTAAAACTTTGTAGAAAAATTATAAGAATTCTTTAAATTTTTGAAATTTTTTTCTCACGACGCACATTGTTTCCACTATATGGAGGCAGGTGGAAATAATAGTAAACCTGCACCAATATCACTGAAACTAGACACGTGCTCTAGTTTTACTTATAAATAGGGAATTATGAAATTTGGTAAAGATGGCAGAATTACCACGCCTTCTACTCTTGTGGGCGGAAACATTAAATTTCATTCGATTTCGATGAAATTAAGTTTGTGCTCTCTCTTTTATTAGAAAAACCTAAATATAAAATATGGGGAAGATTGGATTACTATAACGTTCAAAACTCTCAAAAAATGTGGGCCCAGTCGTTAATTGCGATGGAATTTTAGTTAATTTTTGTTTCCGGCTTTTCTCTCTCAGAAAACAAAGGTTATACTATAAAACGGCTTAGGTGTGAATACTTGATTTTTTCCAATGTTTGGTACAATTTTTTCATTGTTCCAAAAATTCTTTTCGCGAAATTATGCAAAAAGAGGCTGAAGATCAAAAATTAAGACAATCAAAAATTGCATATATTTGCAAAGTCGCGCGCAAAGATCAAATTTTTTTTTCTAAAACTACATGAAATTCTCTAAACCATTGGTCTAATTTCAAGACCTGATGGACCGGTACTCGCACTTTTTTTTTACTAATAATCTTTAGCATCTACATTTCAATGTAAATTTTTTGGAAAGAAAATAGAAAAGTACCAAGTAAATGATAAATATCTTCACCTGAATATTCCACGATATTAAAATAATTGATTACAGCTGAAAGAGAAACACTTTCTTTAATGGGCTAATCGCCAAAGGCAACTTAACCGATTACTCGGTATGGCGCCGATTCACGTATCTCTTTGGAAATGTATCGTTCGTGAAGAAGGCGGGTGAGTAAATAATTTGAAATGTGGTATTTGTGACTTTTACTTTTCCCTCTCTAAGTCCAACGGATTTTTTTTTTTTCAACCATGACTTATTTCTTTCTCCTCCATATAGTCGAAATACAGTGCGATGGTGTTATAAGTTTCTTCCATACAAAAAAAAATTTCTAACATAATATGTATGGCAGAAAATGCGTGACACCCTCATTTTGAATTTTTCTACGAATTTCGAAATTTGGACTTATATGGTTTTTGTTAGATAATGAGCTGTATCTTTTTTACTATGAAGATCACACATACAAAAGAACAATAGTCAAAACTGGTCAAAATGTCGTCACATGACTGTATGTTAGGGCGCGTAATTTTGTATGGGAGAATTTTTCGCCTATGCGCGTATAACGCAGAAGGATTCTACGTGTAAGTTTAAGGAAATTCGCCGAAGAAATCATGGATCTTTAATCAATTTAGTATACATAGTTTTAATGATTTTTTCAAAAATAATAAACAAAAATGCTGCGATTGGACTGGGTCGTACAAAAAAATATCTAATTACCTCAATCAGTATGAAAATTTAATTTTATTTTTTTGATCTACGTAATTTTAGTAAGTAGTGCAGTACATTGTGAATGATTTTCGCCACCTTAAATTCGTGTCATAAATAAAAGGCTTATGATTTTGGATATTTTTATGAGATGTCAAGCTGAAAATTTGTATTACGCCCAAATCCTGCCGAAGTAAGACAGTAAGCTTTAAAAAGAGGGGTTGAGATAGCGACTTACTAATATTCGTGTCGATATTTTTATTTCAGAATACCATTAAATGCGATGAATCAGTCCTGTTATTCGATTAAGATTTCCGATTTCTTTGCTCAGCTAGGTGAGAGTTTTATTTTTTTGAATTTACATTTCAGCTTATAGTGATGCACTTCGTAATTCTTCGATGTTCTAATGCTAACAGCATTGTGTGTATTTAAATAATAGATTTACTAATGAAATTTATTTATTTGCCACACAAACGCATTTATTGGGCTCATGTTCATATTTGAAACTTGAAGATAACAGTGTTGTTCAAATAAGCTAAGTAATAAGCATGATGCACAGTTTTTGAAATTTTTTGCGTTTCGAACTTTCACGAAATTGCGTATTGTCTTGTGCAAATTTGCTCGAACGCACGCTGTTGCCGCGTTATCTATACTATATATAAAATTAAAACCCAAAAAAAAAAACGTGAGAGCAAAACAGCCGATGTACTGGGTCGATTTCTATGATTCAAGTTTTAAAATTACATATCAAAAATGGTAAATTTATATGCAACTTTGAAATAAAAAAAGTGAGCATCTGAAAGATTTTTAGTCAACGTTGGACAACAAATTTGAATTCCTCTGTTGAAAATCTACGATAAAAGTCCATAAAACCAAAACCACAATTTTTTTTGGCTATTATGCCAGTTTTCGAACCCATCCTTTTCCATACTTCCTTCTTGTTCTTATCGAGCGATTTATGATTTTGTCCATCGACATTCCCATATCGTACACTGTGTGGCGTAGTAAATCTATATATATAAATAGGCAATCATGTTTCCTTTACACCCCTTTTACTAAACTATATCTATAAGGTATAAACAATTATAAATCATTAGAAAGGTATTTTAATGCTGATGTGGAGTAAATTTTTTAAATACCAAATTAGTTTAACATAAAGCGAAAAAATAAATTCAAAAGTGACACCAATATTGATACTGAATTAAAGAAATGTGCTAAGCAGCAGTTTAGAAATCAGATTTATGTAGATTAAGATTCATGCAAGGAAGAAAGTAAAGTTGAGTATGTAAAACAAAAAAAGGGATAAAGGGTTAATATGTAAATGAAGGAAAGAATGAAAATATAGATCAGAATAAAGAAAATGATAAAATTAAAGACGAAGACGAAGATGAAGATGAAGATGAAGATGAAGATGAAGATGAAGATGAAGATGAAGATGAAGATGAAGATGAAGATGAAGATGAAGATGAAGATG
>NW_016164567.1:3277-15605 GCF_001687245.7 Rhagoletis zephyria | reverse complement strand
ATGAAGATGAAGATGAAGATGAAGATGAAGATGAAGATGAAGATGAAGAGAAAAGGGAGAGAGAACTGAAGAATGAGCGATGTTATGTTATGGTGTGTTGTGCTACACATGTTATATTGTTAAATCTTATAAACGGTATGCTATGTTGTGCTATGAATTATTATGTTATGCTGTGTACTAAGTTAAATTCCCCTCCACTGAACCCATTCCAAATAACGTTATTTCACCTCAACTCAACTCACATATCCTCACTCACTATCCTTAATTTTAACGGTTGAATTTCAACCGCTTGGCGAACACTAGTTTGTATAAAAACGCGGGCATAAGCTAGTATATAAATATACATAAGTATGTATGTAAGACATATCGGAAAATTTTATTATCATTCATTACATACATATATGTATATGTATAGTGTATGCATATGTGTGTGTGTGTATTTTACTCAGGAATTTCTTGTATTTTTAGACTACTATATGAGTTTACTCTTTGAAAATAACTATTAATTCGAAATGATAACTTCACCAAGGCAATACATTACCTCTTCAAATCTTCTAGAAAAATACATATTTTGAATAAGGATAAATTGAGTCATACCAATTATTCCATGAAAATATGTAATTTATGATACTACACAGTTAACAAGCCAAGTTAATAAATTACTTACTACTTGTTGACATGCCCAGGGCCAATATCATCAAAGCACTGTTACAGCTATACTTAGGTACAGACGTACGTACGTATGTACATACGAATGTATGTACACGCGATCATTCCCACCAAATAAGTTGTAAATAAAAAAATAATTCAGCCCGTGAATCAGTTAGTTGCAACTGGGCCACCTCCGTTACGGCAAAAGGGGGGGCAGAAAGGAACAGTGATGGCTTTGATGCTTAGTGGACGACGATCGTACACCTATCACCTGACTTATTTAACTTATTAATTCCTTCTTCAGCGATTTATGTACTTCATTCATTTCTGAGTTTCGCATCTTCCTTTGTCGTAGACTTTTCTAGGCTTCGCGTTTCACTATTTAATTATACATATTTATGTACAAACGTATGTACACAACGAGATCTAGATAAATCTCGCAATAATGCAATCGCAAGCATGTCAGGCTGTGTCCGCCCTATTTTTTTGTTTNTATACGAATGTATGTACACGCGATCATTCCCACCAAATAAGTTGTAAATAAAAAAATAATTCAGCCCGCGAATCAGTTAGTTGCAACTGGGCCACCTCCGTTACGGCAAAAGGGGGGCAGAAAGGAACAGTGTGATGGCTTTGATGCTTAGTGGACGACGATCGTACACCTATCACCTGACTTATTTAACTTATTAATTCCTTCTTCAGCGATTTATGTACTTCATTCATTTCTGAGTTTCGCATCTTCCTTTGTCGTAGACTTTTCTAGGCTTCGCGTTTCACTATTTAATTATACATATTTATGTACAAACGTATGTACACAACGAGATCTAGATAAATCTCGCAATAATGTAATCGCAAGCATGTCAGGCTGTGTCCGCCCTATTTTTTTGTTTTTTGTTTTTTTTTTTGTTTTATTGCATGTCATGAAGGTACTTTTTGCTCCGTATAAAAAGGAGACCGGATTGGGGCAGCTGCTGAATGCANCTATGTACAAACGTATGTACACAACGAGATCTAGATAAATCTCGCAATAATGCAATCGCAAGCATGTCAGGCTGTGTCCGCCCTATTTTTTTGTTTTTTGTTTTTTGTTTTTGCTCCGTATAAAAAGGAGACCGGATTGGGGCAGCTGCTGAATGCAGTGTACAGATTCTGCATACAACAGCTGAGGACAGGCATACAGGATGCCTTATGAAAAGTTCAATGGACATGTGCATACATATGTACATATGTACAGAGTATAAAAATACATTACGATATCTGTTCACTTAGCAATGCAATTATAACAAGAATCCAATTAATAGCAGCTTTATACTCAGGAATATATGTTACGAGTAGGTACCGTAGGTAGGTTCGTATCGTATTTTGATGGCAAAAAAAAACGCGTAAAAAAAGTTGAGGAAAGAAGTTACTTAAGAACAACTTCGGCGAAGAAGGACGCCTAAACATACACTTATGTATACCTGACCAAGGACTATTAAACTCTGTCACTTCAGCATCATTCCCCAAAAACTCTTTGGAGAATTTACGTACTGTTATAGCCGCAAACATAGTTGACCGCGAATATAGTTGACGCGACGGCGTCTTTCTTCGCCGTCAACTATGTGAAGAGTTTTACTTCGCAGAATTTTTTTTATGCGTCTTTTTTCGCAGTAAACTTTTGAGCTCGCGCCTTTATTCGTGTCTAGTGACGATGTATCCTATTTATTGTATTTTTTTTANCCTTTGTTTGCACATTGCACCCGTCGTTGGTAGTCACCTCACCACAGTTGGACGACTCTGCCAGCCAGCATTGTCTACACCCGTCGCTGGTAGTCGAGTCTAGTCGAGCGGCTGTGCCATGCGCCGTATCACATATGTATGTATGTACATACTTGGAAGTACATATGTACATAATTATTAAAGCGGTCGTTGGGGCTTTAACTTTAACTGCTGTTGCACGAGATCGTTGAACGTTCTTGAAATAAGTCCAGTTCAATAGCCCCACTTTGATATACGCGCGTGTGCAGACGAGTGCAGAGTGTTTAGCAGCAGCTGCTGTAGTTCTAACTATGTATTATTCTCACTTAATACATACAAACATATGTATGTAGGTAGATTTGTCACTTACATATATATGTATATGTCTGACCGCCGCGGCCGTTGCAGCCAGCCGCCAGTCGGCAAAAAGGACATGGACCTGCAGCTAAAATAGTACGGGTTATTCTGCTTCTGCTAGCTGTCAATGTACTTTCTTGCCACTTCAGCCTAACAAAGTTCAATGCATCTTCGTTGAGGTTTTTTTTTCGCAGAACTTCATTGTGTGGTGGAATATTTTTTATCATTGTAAGAACAATTTTTATTTTTATCACAACGTTAATATGCACTGAATACGTTATTGATATTTTACAGGCTCTTGATGCTACTGCATTTTTGTCCGATGACAAGCGCATACATACATATGTATAAATATATATGTAGTATAAGCTTACGCTGTTGGTTTGCCGGTCAACAAACTTAAATATTTCCACGCGATTGCGTGTTGTGCGCGTGCATACATGCATACATATGCATGATGAACTCAGGCGCATACTCAACAGGATATGCGCGCATGCACAACGAATACCTGGAGCAGATGCTATTAATTGTAGTTTATCNGTGTATAAATATATGTATGTACAAGCTTACGCTGTTGGTTTGCCGGTCAACAAACTTAAATATTTCCACGCGATTGCGTGTTGTGCGCGTGCATACATACATACATATGCATGATGAACTCAGGCGCATACTCAACAGGATATGCGCGCATGCACAACGAATACCTGGAGCAGATGCTATTAATTGTAGTTTATCTTGTGTATACTAGTTAAGGTATTTTATAGCAGCTACTAAAAGTGATTTAAGTTAATACCAAAGCATAAACCACATGGGTATCCGGTTGAGTTCGTAGTTCATTGGATATCTCAATTAAGTGGCATAAAAGCGCTGTGAAAATAATTAGCTTTTATTTTCGCTAAATGTCGTTAGTTAGAAAAGGATGTGGCTGCGGTAGGCACACTACTCAAACCTAAATATTTAGGTACACATATAAAGGTTAGTGCGATTGTTGCACGTTAACAATTGCGGGTATCTATCAGGAAGTTTATTGCATAGCATTGGTTATGGTAAGGATCTGGANTCAAAGCATAAACCACATGGGTATCCGGTTGAGTTCGTAGTTCATTGGATATCTCAATTAAGTGGCATAAAAGCGCTGTGAAAATAATTAGCTGTTCTTTTCGCTGAATGTCATTAGTTAGAAAAGGATGTGGCTGCGGTGGGCATACTACTCAAACTTAAATATTTAGGTATATATATATCTATCAGGAAGTTTATTGCATAGCATTGGTTATGGTAAGGATCTGGATAAATTGCTTGCTCGGTAGCAGATAGGTAAAAATACTAACCTACAAGGACATATGTATGTCCAAAAGACAGACTGCTTCAAAAGCCAACGAGCACTAATATAACCTGTTAGGGAACCGGTGATGATGAAAATATATGCGACCAAAATTGGTTGTANCCAAAAGACAGACTGCTTCAAAGGCCAATGAATACTGGTATAACTTGTTAGGGAACCGGTGATGATGAAAATATATGCGACCAAAATTGGTTGTACCAAGGTTGCGTTGAATGTAGACCTTGAAATACAAACTCAAAAGCCTAAAGACGATTTGCATAGATGATGGTATAGGCATTATATTTCAGAAAGAGAGTGTCATAAATACCAGACCAAAACTTACGCTGGAAAACTCACGTAGGTAGGCGAAACAGCGATGAAAGCTGTAGAAACATCTATGATGCGTAAGTCCATGGAGGGAAATAGTGGAGGTTTCTCCCAAAAAATACTGATAACTTATACATCCATTACTTAACTGGGTTGATAAGAGAATCAGCCACACAATGGAGAGCCATGAAGGCGCTCACCATGATGCGCAGACTTAACTGCAGCCATGAAGACTTATCCAGCGTCATCCTTGGAAGCTTTTCTAGAGGTCGCCTGCCTTCTTATTTATATCCAGACTATCCAGTCAAAGAAAGCTATCGTAAGGATTCTGGTCACCTTCTAAGGTGAACAATCCTTTGCATACGTTTGTTCAAGCACCAAAGTCTAGGACTATCTGGCTGACTGAAGGTGTTGCCCATTTTTTTCCTTATAAAAAAGCATCCAAGAAAACNACGGTTACCAAGATGCGCAGACTTAACTGCAGCCATGGAGACTTATCCAACGTCATCCTTGGAAGCTTTTCTAGAACTCACTTACCTTCATATTTATATCCAGACTATCCAGTCAAAGAAAGCAAGCTATCGTAAGGATTCTGGTCGCCTTCTAAGGTGAACAATCCTTTGCATACGTTTGTTCAAGCACCAAAATCTAGGGCCATCTGACTTACTGAAGGTGTTGCCCATTTTTTTCCTTATAAAAAAGCATCCAAGAAAACGCGGAAGACCGCAAGCAAAGCATTATTCGATCATCCAAAAGCATGCGTATGTATGTACTCATATCAGTATTTATGTAAATAAAATGCTGACAGTCAAGAAAGAGCAATAAGGTAGGCACGGTGGTCCTCGACCATCTTCAACCCTGACGAGCTTGCACCTCCGATCTTCTGTTTCCATGTGGTTAAGGAATACTTCCCAAACATATTCGTATATCGCGGAAAATCGAAAAGTTTGCACATTTTTAAAATATGATACCTCCGTTAGAAACATAAAAAAGTGTACAAGCCAATACATACATGCATACAGTACATGCACATTAGGGCGTGCGGAAAATTTTATTTTCCCCAAATAGAGGATAATAAGAGGATAAGAGCATTAAAGTTCCGACTTTGCTTTTTTTGCACCACCCTATTGCTCCGCCTTATTTTATTTAGTTAATTAATATATATCTGTTTGAAACTACTATTTATACCGACAACTTTTATTCTTACTGAAAAAGGACATAGGAACGTGGGATACTAAATTTAATAACCTTTAATTATCGCCTTCGCCATTCATTTTCAAAATCATACAATTTTAATCAATTGCGCGGGCTAACTATTTGTTTTAAATTCATCTTTCGTAGCGAATTATTATTGGCTTAGACCTAAGGCAACATACTATTTCTATTACAATATGACCTACGAATGCCTTTTACTTTTCCCCCATAAAAAAACGACCCAGCCTAATGCACATATTTACATAGGTAAATTTGTATTCAAAGAATTTTTTAACGTTAGGGAGAATAACGTAAGTCATTATAACATTGCGGCATATTCGTAATTAAAATAAAGTTCCAGCGTAAAAACCGATCATATGGATATTGTGAGCCCTATCTTATATTTGAGGTTTAAGACTTGAATTATTTATATATGCATAGACATTAGGGTGGCCCACATTTTTTTTCCTCCAGCCTCCCTCCAGATCTAAGGAATATATTTGAGGTTTAAGACTGAATTATTTATCTATGATATATTGCATTCATTTTCATTTATTAGGTAGATGCCAACTCTATCCAGAAATATCTAGGGCTTAAATCTTTATTTTAACACCTTTTGTGTGAAAGTCATATTTTACTTAATCGCATGTAGCATGATTTAAAAAAAATTTTATTTTAGATAAATGGCAACCCTATCTCAAAATATATGTGAATTAAAGTATCTATTTTCCAAAACCTTTGCTGGGCGTGTATATGCCTTCCATTTGATACCCATATTGTGTTATTAAGTTAGCTTAAATTTTTAATAATCTTTGTTGTATTGTTTAGAAAGGTGACAACCCCGCACAAAATGTTTTTAAATCTCTTCAAACGCTTTTAGTTTTGATGAAGAAATTTATTTATTTTATTGAGATGTTAAATAATTTTATAATTTCAAATATCTGGTAACCTTATTTTTAAAAGTNAGAAATTTATTTATTTTATTGAGCCGTTAAATAATTTTATAATTTCAAATATCTGGTAACCTTATTTTTAAAAGTTTTTTACAACAACAACAAAATATAACACATCCATTGAGCCACTCGTGTGGTTATGAAAACATAAAAAAAAAAATTTTGTATAAAACAGATAGGATTATCGGTGATTAAAACACACTTAGTAAAATTTTTAAGTTAAAGAAGGATCATAGTGAAATTTTCAGAAGAATTCTGAAGAGAAGTGGTCTTATTGGATGAAAAAATATTTATATTTTAACGATTTTATAGCAGTTCTAAATAAATATTATGCGATTTCATTCAAAAAATAAAAACGTTCTCATTATTTTTGATATTCTGCAGTTCTAGCGGGTAGCAGCAGGAAAAATACAAAAAAAAAAAATTGATTTTACTATGTATTTCGGACCACCCTAATATGTATACATATTGCTTTGTGGATAGATATTTTTACTTTTCGATATTTTTACTTCGACAAAGTCATTCACTGCCCTTCAAAGTTGTAATTGGCCACAATGATGTGTGTCCCAATACGCGAAGACTTTTTATTTGTTGCGAGGAGGTACGTTGTTTTTTTTGCTCCCCTTCACCGTTTGAAAAGCTGCTCGAGACTTGACAAATATTTAACTTTTTAAAAAACTGTACTGATTTTGTGTTGTGTGGTTTTGTCCTTCAACCACAGAAATATCGGTATACCAAATATGCAAATTAAGTGATATAAATTTAAACATTAGTGAAAACGTATTCGGTGAAAACTGATCTATGCGTTTATTTTCATGAAATGCTGAGACAGTCGATTAATGCGCAAGAGATTTGATTTCACGAAAATGTATTCTGGAATATTTTATTGAAATGCCTACATACATACATGCATACATACATGTAAATATATGTACATTAGAGTGGTCCAAAAAAGAACATTTTCCAAGAGAGAAGGGCTTGGGACACCCTCCAAATTTTTTCCTTTTGCCGAAAGAGTACCCTTACATTTCAAAGTATAAATTTAGAGGATGCTCATGATGCTCATATTTTACTCTAGAAGTATTGTGTACATATATTAAACAAACTATTGGTTAAGTAACCTAAGAACATTTCAAATTTAAATTATCTAAAAAAATATCAAAAGCTTCAGCTGTCATGGCAACGGTACCTTGTTATAAAAATCACCAATATTTTTGCCAGTTTCGCAGCGATCCACTAGCGTATTTCAAGTTCATTGAGCACCCTGTATTGGTTGCAGTAGAAAACTGAAAGTTTGTAAAGATGTTTCAAATATTAAAAGGAAAAAATCTAAGGCGGTGCCCCGTTTTCTAGGATCGAAATTTTTTTTCTCCATACAAAAATTCTACCACTTTAATGTACGTACTTATGTACATAAGTGTGTGCATTCACTTTGTATTCGTTTGCATAAGGGATTTGTTTTTTTTTGCATATCAGTTAAATGTGTATAAGTGCATACCTATGTATGTAGATTCCGTCTGTGCTACATACATATGTATGTACTTGATTTCAAATATACCTACTCATGTTCAAAGGTGTATACATACATATACATATATATAGACGTTCATATATGTTGAGGCGTTTGGATAGGATTTTTTTTTAATGTTTTAGTTACTTTTATTGTCAGTATAGTCATCATTTTTTTTTTTGTATTCCTCAGGAAATTTACATTTCAGTTACGGATATGAGCTCGATATGTGGCATGAATTAGAATCCGATTTCAGTTATTCTTCAGCTTTTGCGCTGAATGTACGAGGCGTCGTTGGTTTAGTTTTGAAACGCAATATATTTTGTGGCTGAAAATATCCTTAATAAAATTGACTAACTAATTTGGAAGAATATAAAAAAAAAATACAAAATAAACAATAATAATAATTTTTAAGTGTTTTAATGCACTTAATTACTTAGTTGTTTAAGGAATACATAGGCGATGAAGAGTATGAAGGCAATAATACTCGCTTATGTAAGTATACATATATATATATATTTATTTATGTAGTTTTGTTGTGGAACCCTTAATTTTAATGTTGTTTTCTGCGCTTGGGCTTCGAAAATCGAGTATCGTGATTATTACAGAAAAAATGTTTATTTGAATTGGTTTAACCCATTACTACTGTTTTAAGACTATGGAACATCTTCTCAAGTAGGTCTAAAAACGTATTACTTGAAAAAATTGCCATAAAAGAGTTTTTTACAAAAATCAAATCAGCTTCAAGATCTACAGGATCTAGGATCTGGGCCTATGTAAGAAAAAGGAGCAGATTTTTTTATTTATTATATGTTGGTTAGCATACAGTTGAAGAGTTTATTTGTGGACAGATAGGCCCCTCCTAAAAGGTTAATATTCAAAATGGTGAAAAAAGTGACTTTTACTACGCACATAAAAAAAAATGATTCCAACTATACAAATGGCATTTATAAGCTCTTAATCCTTTCAGAACAAAAAATCAACCGTTGAAGCTAAAAATCTGAAAATTTGTATACCGGCTAATTTTGGGTGATTTGTGATTTGTGTTATTTATTATTACCCTGAANAAGTTTTAGAGTTTATTTGTAAACAGATAGGCTTCCTAAAAGGTTAATATTCAAAATGGTGAAAAAGTGACTTTTACTACGCACATAAAAAAAAAATGATTCCAACTGTACAAATGGCATTTAAGCTCTTAACCCTTTCAGTACAAAAAATCAACCGTTGAAGCTAAAAATCTGAAAATTTGTATATCGGCTAATTTTGGGTGATTTGTGATTTGTGTTATTTATTATTACCCTGAAGGCATTATATTCGTTTTTGGTTTTAACAACTATGTTATAACAAGATGACATTTTTAAAATAAAAGATNTTCAGTACAAAAAATCAACCGTTGAAGCTAAAAATCTGAAAATTTGTATATCGGCTAATTTTGGGTGATTTGTGATTTGTGTTATTTATTATTACCCTGAAGGCATTATATTCGTTTTTGGTTTTAACAACTATGTTATAACAAGATGACATTTTTAAAATAAAAGATTTTTTTTAAGCCGATTTCATGAACTTGATAAAAAATTTGTTTCGAGATTTTTGGCGATTTTTTTCAGAAATGGCTCTTTTTCTTCTAAAAAAATCTGGACACTCTGATTCTTGTGCACAAGTGCGCTCTGGTATGCAGGTCGGTAATACCACCAGAAGATAGAAGAGCATCCCCGACTTGGTAATTCTTTTTCCAATGAAAACATTTTCATTAATAAAATTTTTCAATAAAAAGAGGAATTTAGACCCACTGTAAAAATAATTTTGATTAGTCGAGTTAAAAAAAAG
Source organism: Rhagoletis zephyria (assembly GCF_001687245.7). Lineage (NCBI taxonomy): Eukaryota > Metazoa > Arthropoda > Insecta > Diptera > Tephritidae > Rhagoletis > Rhagoletis zephyria. Next base: position 5,728 of record NW_016164567.1, on the reverse strand, counting down.
CACGCCGTTGCTTTCTCTTCTGTACCAACTGACGCCAATTAGAAGAGCCAAGTGCAACCAAGTCCTTCTCCACCAGGTCTTTCCATCGCAGAGGAGACCTTCCTCTTCATCTGCTGCCAATATCGCGTCCCGCATTGCCTACTTTCAGAGGTGGAGCGTTTCTGTCCATTTGCATTTGACGACTATATCTTTTAAAATTAAGGCCAAATTTGGCTAAGCTCGAGAAAAATTAAGTTAATTAATGAACGGAATTAACTCTCTTAACTTTAAATTTTCTCTTATACCGTTTTTGCGAAGAAGGTCCAGCTTAGTGAAACTGCTGAATTTTATACTTATTTTTTAATATTTAAATTTTCGAAAACCCCAAATTCACAATAGTTTCACATTTGATAAAACTGTGGAACATTTTCGATTTTTTCTGAGAAATTGATGAAACCAATTTTTTTCGATTGGCGATTTGCATTTTTTTTTTCATTTTGGAGAGCAGCATATAAAACCATTAGAATTAATTTAAATGCAAATATTTTCACATAGATGGTGTTTCTGGGAGGTTTTGTAACGAGGAATCTGAATCTGTAATTTGTTGTCTAGAAGAAACATTTGCACTTTTTCATTGTTGTACTTCCAAGTTTTTTCGCTGACTTTTTGAAAAACTTGGTTTCATCAATGCAGTGTAGTGTTATATACTTACCTAAAGACTTGAATTAAAATTTTTTTATTGTATCTACTGATTACATGTTTTTTTTTAATAAGCTTAAAATTGACGAGGGTTTTCAGGAAGCTGAATGATGTTTTGTTATATTCTGTATACTTCCATAGATTAAGTTTAATTTACAACATGATTCAATTGTAAGTTATGTAAATTGTATAAATAAAATATAAAATTTTCAGCCAAAGTTTTTATAAAGTAAGAGGCAGCCTTCCTTTGCTATATGCGGATATACATATGTACATATTGAAGTATGCACATAGCTACATATGCGCATATGAGTAAATTCAAATATTTATAATAATACTTGTAATAACCCCCGAAATTTGGGTAAACACAGCGAAGAAACCTGAATAATGCAAAGTAAAAAATTAAACCTGATATTTATGAACATACTTAAGTATCATTTAAAGAACTTTGCGAAAAGACAACATTTAATCTTGTATTGTTAGAGACCTCCAACTTAATTTTTGAAGTTATTTAAGGACCCAACTCTACTCGTACCTACGCACAGGTGGCCGTGAGTAAAACGGTCTCTTCAAGATATAGTGCAGCTGTCGAAATGCATGTCTAAGTGCTTTATTATTATTATTTCAAATGTTAGTCAGGGTTATAATCGATTCGTTTGCCAAATTCTAAAAAAAAAATTTAAATTCGTCCAGCCGTTTCTGAGTGCAGAGACACCAGGTTTTTTGTTTTTAATTCGAAGGAACGCGGCAGATCTGATAACCTTCACAAGAAAATTCCTTCTCATATTATATACATATACATACATAGATGGCAATCCTAAGCAAATATTATTTCAAACTGAAGTTTTTTAAACTATGAATTCGACGTTTCAAACCCGCTCCTAAAGTATTTTCAAACTAAAAACTTTTTAAATATCTTTCATCTGCCGTCCTGACTCATATTTCTATTATGTAATTTATTAATTGTGTAAGTTGTATTTGATTTTTTGAACAAGTGGCGACCCTAGGAGTTAAGAAATAAAGCCTTTCCCACTCATTTCCATTGATAACGATATTTAAATAATTTGCCTAACTTATTAAATAATTTGAATTTAACTTTTTCAAAAGGTGGCAATGCTTTTCAAACAACAAAACCATATTCTACATATACTACGTTCATACTTAAGCTTCCTTAAAACTCTTTAATTTGACACTCATATTTTATAATTTCATGTAACATGTCTATAATTTAATTAAATTCGACTAATTAACAAGGTGGCAACCCACTTCAAAATTATTTTAAAACTAAAACTTTTCAAATCTTATTTGTATGATGTTGTGATACATATTTCAACTAAATGGTAAATTAATCAGAATTCGACTTTTAAACGTGTGGCAACCCCTTACGCATGTATAATTTGGAAATAAAGCCTTTTCAAACCCACTCCGCTTGATAGCCATCTACTAATAAAAAATTTAACTCATTTAATAATTAAAATTTAAATTTTTTAATAGCTGGCAACCATCTCAGAGACATTTTATACATATGTTCAAAGCAGGGAAGCCAACTCGTGGTGAATTTCCCGATTTGCGGGGAATTTGAATTTGCGTGGGCAATCAGGGAATGGACCGTTTTTTGTGGGGAGTTTCAGTTTACGTGCAGAATCGGGAGATGAACTGCTTTTTGTTAGGAATTAGGTGTTAACTAATTTATTCTTTTTTGCTCCATTGATTCAAAATGAGGCAAAAAAGTTGCATAAGAAATGCAACTGCAACTAAAAGTACTGATTATGC
>NW_016164567.1:0-3177 GCF_001687245.7 Rhagoletis zephyria | reverse complement strand
GTGTATAATTTATTTAAGTTCCTGCACTTTATTTGATATACATATAACTGCAGCTGCTTAAGATCGTTCAGAATTCCTCGTGTAAGGAATTATATAAAGATGAACATGTACCCTCTAAGCACAGCTGCAGCAGTCGTGGATGTAACTACGTGAAAAGCGGACTTTGATTTATTTTGCTGTCATTTGGTATACGTTCATATACATACATACATACGTACATATAAATATTCTTAACGAATAAGATTGGGATCATATAAACTTTCTTTGATATAATAGCCAATATGCCATTGAGAAATACTTCTTGGTGTGAAAGCTTTTCAGAATACATACATATGTATGTACTGAGCTTCCTAGAAAAGCGTAGAAATAAATGTCCAAAAACTGAGTCACTCCTTTGGAATTCAAACCATTAAAATGTAAGCCTGTCCCTCTGCAATTTCTTGTGAAGCATTTTGGTTTCATTTAAAATCCTGCCAACGATAATTGAATTTAATTTCTTTACTGCTTTATTTCCAGTATCAATGGTTCTTGGGCTTCGTGCTGCTCTTAGTCATCANTTTGCCCTTCCTCGATAGGCGCGAGCCGCACAAGACACTGACAGAGCTAGCCAAAAGCTATGGACCAATCTATTCGCTGCGGCTGGGCAATGTGAATGCGGTGGTGTTGGCCGATGCCAAGTCGGTGCGTGAATTTCTGAAATGTGAAGAATTGACCGCGCGTGCGCCACTCTATGTAACGCACGGCATAATGGGCGGTTTCGGTAAGTGCAAGTAAAAGTGTGTGTAAATATGCCACTCACTCACTGCACAGCATTTGCTGCGTGTGCGAACAAAACAAAAGACTTAAGCAGCGAACTTTTTTCCCAGTTGCGATGTGTGTGAACAAAAATGTTTCATTTTTTATTCATTTATTTATTTTTTTATTTTTTTTTTGTCTCTCTCGCCAACTGTTTAGCATTTATATTTATGTTTTCAGCGCAACGGTAACTTTCGATTTCTTGAATATCCCTTTTTTGATACGTTTTTGTATATTTTGTGCTGTTTTTGTTGTTGTGTTGCTTTCTTGCAGGTCTGATCTGCTCTGAAGGAGCGCTGTGGCGCAATCAGCGTAAGCACGTCGTTGACTGGCTGAAAGACTTGGGTATGACAAAAAAACAATGCAATGCGCGTAAATCAATGGAGCAGAGAATAAAAAGTGGCGTCATGGAATGTCTGAAGGTAGCTAATTCATTCATACAAGTGTGCGTAAATATGTATCTATAGAAGCTGGTAGAGAACGACACGGCATGACTCAGTAACGCAGCCATCCGTATTGGATAATTTTCTTAATGCTTAAAATTGATTCAAAAAATTGCTTAAACGGCAGTAAAAATGGCAGCAAAATGCAAAACAAAATGAAAGTGAATGTGTTTGCTAATTTGATTTTAATCTTTTTCATTTGTTTCGCAGTCCTTTTGCAGTGATTCCAAGAAACCGGTGCCTTTCGATCCACATCCCGTGCTGCAGCATACGTTGGGCAACGTCATCAATGACTTGGTATTTGGTGTGAAATACGCACCCGATGACGCCACCTGGAATTATCTGCAGCAGTTGCAGGAGAAGGGACTCAAGTTGATTGGCGTTTCGGGTGCAGTGAACTTTTTGCCTTGGCTGAGGTAGCGCCCACCATTTTAGTATATATTGCATGATTATATTATTTTCTAACCATTTTTTTTTGTACAGGTTTTTGCCCTGGAATCTGAGCGCCATTCGTTTCTTGCTCGACGGCAAAGCGCGTACACACGAAATCTATAACAAAATCGTAGAGAAACGCGAAAAGTCTTGGGAATATCGAAAATCTGTGACTGAGGAAAGTTTTAATATACTCGATCATTATATTGATGAGCGCATGCGACGTGAACTATCCGATGATCCGCAAGAGCGTCTATCAACTGATGAGTACTACACGCAAGATCAATTGCTGCATCTGCTGGCTGATTTGTTCGGTGCTGGGCTGGACACCACGCTTGCCACACTGCGCTGGTTTCTCTTCTACATAAGCAAATACCAAGAGCTGCAAGAGCAGCTGCGAGCGGTGCTTGTGCTACGAAATATTTCATAGTGATTAAATAATTCACTTCATTTTATTTTTGTTGTTGTTGTAGGAACTCTCGAAAATACCTGACAGCGAGTTTGATTTGGATCACCTGGAGAAGTGTGACTTATTACGGGCATACATATCTGAGGTGCAACGCATACGATCTGTTGTGCCTTTGGGAATACCGCATGGTGCCGTAAAAGATTTCACTCTGGGAGGATATTTGATACCGAAAAATTGTATGATCATCCCTCTACAATGGGCCGCACATATGAGTCGGTTGAAATGGATTGAACCCGAACTCTATTGGCCCGAGAGATTTTTGGATGATGATGGTCATTATCAACAGCCACCGGACTTCATACCATTCCAAACAGGTAAGGGGAAGGTGAAATATATTTGTAATATAACACAGCCCGACTTGACAGTTGCACATTGGATATGGTTAGCCAAATTTAGTAGATTAATGCTCGCTGAATCTAAATGCGAACTAAGAATTACTCTTTCACATCAGGTTTTTTTTTTATAGTTAAAATCGTGAAATTTCGTGGGCTACTTTATAAGTAATCATACAAAACTCTACTGAGATCGGTGATGTATAAGCTATATCTCCAATAACACTGATTGTTCAGATACAAAAATTTTAATTGTAGTAATCTGTTAAAATAAAATTTTGTGATGTTCATGCAAGGTAAATATGAAGCCTTCGGCATAGCCGAAGACAGCATTGCTCTTACTGTTTTCCTAACCTAAAATGCCGTTGTGTTGGCCCGAATGTATTTTTTATTTCACTGAGAAACCAGGAGCCAGTCATGACGCCGAAAATAATGCCAACCAAAACTTCGTAAGGGAGTCTCTCTAACCAGTAAATCGTATCATTCACGTACCAAAACAGACACAATTTCCACTACATATTTAGGAAGAGAATATAAAAAAAAAACAATTATGTATGTATGTAATATATTGCCATTGCGTTTTTTTATTTTTATTGAAAGCGGGAAGACTTGGATTAGAGTTGTGTTATTTACAATAATGCAGCGGTAAATATGCAACATATATGTATGTATTAGAGTCCAGCGCAATTGTATTTGCCGCATTTCA
>NW_016164566.1:22191-30999 GCF_001687245.7 Rhagoletis zephyria | reverse complement strand
AAACGAACGGAGACAAAATTTATGTTAGCGTATTAATATATAGATTCCAGCATAAGTTTTGCATAGGGACACAATATATTATAAGTAAATAAAGTTTAAAGATTAATTTCATTGTTATAAAAAAAAAATCGATTAACCAATAACCTGATAAAGAACCTAAATTGAAAACCCCCCATCCCTAATTTTTTTTTAATCATAACTACTATAATTATTTCACTTTTCCTCCCAAATCCCTCCTGACAACCCAATATGTCTGTTAAATTGTCATCACAAGCATATGAATTAACAAGTAATTTTTAGCACAAAAAAACCGACTTCAACTCCCATATAAAAAAAATATATATATATATATATATATATATATACCTCATGATCCACTGATCGGATCTCAACCAGATTAGTATGGGACCACCTCTGAGACACTACCTTTCCGATGCAAAAATCCGAATTATCGAAATCGGTTGACGTGGTCTAAAGTTATGCGGTAACATACATAAAAAAAAATATTCCGACGAACTGATAACCTCCTCCTTTTTTGGAAGTCGGTTAAAAATAGGTTTAAATTTTCACGATTCATTTTTCTGATTTATAACAGCCGACTGATTAGTGAGCAAGTAGCATAAAAATTTTACGCTCTCAAATATGGCGGTCGCTCAGAAAACCAGTTTGGTGAGCGCTTGCTAATCATTGCGCTCAGCGCGCGATTACTGAGCATGTTTACTGAGCACTCAGTTCGCTGAACGCAGCCATTCAACTCGGAACCCGCTGGTGGTAGCAGAGGAAGAGGGAGGCCTCCACTGCGATGGAAACTCCAGGTGAAGAAGGACTTGGCTTCACTTGGAATTTTCAACTGGCGTCAGTTGGCACAGAAGAGCAACGACTGGTGTGCATTGTTGAACTCGGCCAAAACCGCGTAGGCGGTTACAGAGCCAAATAAGAAGAAGAAGTTAAGCCATTTCGTTTCATATCAATAGGTATATTGTTTCTATCGAAAGCGCAACGATTAATTCGCATGAAGTGTTAAAAAAGCACACTGTGTGCCGTCGAGTCAGCTCGAGAAATCTAATTTTGAAATTTTCAAATTGCTACGGTCTATTATTTTTTCAAAAACATATAACTCAAAACATATGATTTAAAACAAGTAAGAAAGTCTACGTTCGGGCGGAGGCGAACATTAAATACCCGGCGCAAGTATTAAATATATGTTTTTCACCTTTCCGAAACCTACCGCTACATGGTAAGCTGGGGCGTATCAATTTTGAGTAAATTAGAGTCCTTAAATTTCGAGATTTTGAAGTTTCAAGCAGTTCTGAAATTTACCGTTATATGAAAAGCGGCCTCAATTTTAGTCAGATTTCAATCATTTTCAAAGCTTTGCTTCTATGTTGCAAGCACAATAACCATACCGAGTTTGGTACAAATTGGTATGACGGTTACCGAGATACATATATGTGATCATAAGTGGGCGGTGCCACGCCCATTTTCCAAAATTTTATCATAAACGTATTTCTTAGTAAAGAATTGTTGCAAGCATCAATTTTGAATAAATTAGCTTCAATATTTACTGATTTATCGAAGATTTTGTATTTCTCTAAATTACCGTTATATGGGATGTGGGCGTGGTTATTGTCCGATTTTAAAAATTCTCGGCCATTTGGTATGATGTGCGAAGACCAACAACTGCGCCAAGTTTGGAAGAAATTGGGAAAGCGGTTACCAAGATATACACATGTAACCATAAGTGGGCATGGCTACGCCCATTTTCCAAAAATTTATAATATTCTACTTTTTCGTCTAAAACTTATTGTAAATATCAATTTTGAGTGAATAATCTGCNATGTGCGAAGACCAACAACTGCGCCAAGTTTGGAAGAAATTGGGAAAGCGGTTACCAAGATATACACATGTAACCATAAGTGGGCGTGGCTACGCCCATNTGCAGTTACTAAAATATCGCATTTTTCGTATTTCTGAAAATTACCGTTATATGGGAAGTGGGCGTGGTTACAGTCCGATTTCGCCCATTTTCAATACCAACCTACCTTGGGTAAATGGAAACCTACATACCGAATTTCGTTGAGATATTTCATTTTTTGCTCGAGTTATCGTGTACACGGACGGACGGACAGACAGACATGGCTTAATCGATTTCTCTTTTCATTCTGATCATTTATGTATACATTTGTCTATGTCTATCTCGATTTGTTTTGGCTGTTACAAACAACCGTTATGTAAACTAAATTAATATACCCTTGTGCACAAGTGCGCTCGGGTATAACAATATAAACCATTTATAAGCAATATATAACACTAGCAGACCCGGCGAACTTCGCCCCGCCCAAAATTTTTGTTTTTCTATTGAAACTTTTTGGTCCAACAATTTCACCAACAATTCACGTTTACGATTTTCGTTGACACATTCATCTGCTCAGATTATGGTTTGGTGGTCATTTGCCGCTTTAAATAACCTAAAGAAAGTGTTATATCCGTGAAGAAGCTCTTGAAATTCTCCAACTGTGCAGCATTTCATAGCACGGTTATTCGCAAAACGAAGCCAATTTGAAGAATTTTTTCCTCTTCACTCCCTGGCGGCAACAATGACCCGGTTCTATAGTGAATATACTTATTTCAGACGAAATACCTTAAAAGCTTGAACGCATAATAATATTGGAAAATCACATCCATTGGGCCAATCGTAACACAGGAGAGTTTAATATACTCAATGGTGCAACAGGTCGATTTAATCTGACCTTCACGGCACTTTTTCTCACTTGGCTATTTTTAGTAACAACTCGACTCCAGCGCCACTTGGAAGCATGTTTTTGCTATAGTATTGCTCTTACTATGACCAATTCATATTTAAAATATTAGCCAAATCGAATCATAAATAACGTTTTTAGTAATAACTCAACTACAGCGCAACTGGCGGATTGAATTGTGAAACTAAACCATCCAGAGACCCACCCAAACACACACATTTCGTTAAAATCCGCACAATCATTTAGGAGGATTTTACTCACAAACACACCTACAGAAGAATGATAAATTCATTCAAAGATAGCTAAAAGTCGGTACGTTTGTAAGCCTCACGCCCCCTTTTCAAATAGCCCCAAATTTTCTCCATGAGTATAGGTTTGATTTCATTAACATACAAATCTCCACACGAAGTTCCAGTACTCTACCATGAATACTTTCAGAGATATGCAGTATGAAAAATTTGGTTTGCATGGGAGGTGCAATGCCCCCTTTTACAATAGCTCCAATTTTTCTCCACGTGTATGCGATTGATTTCATATATCTCCATACTAAGTTCCAATACTCTACCATGGACATTTCCAGAGATATGCAGTATGAAAAATTTGGTTTGCATGGGAGGTGCAATGCCCCCTTTTACAATAGCTCCAATTTTTCTCCACGTGTATGCGATTGATTTCGTATATCTCCATACCAAGTTCCAGAACTCTACCATGAACACTTCCAGAGATATGAAGTATGAACAATTCGGTTTGTATTGGAGGTGCCACGCCCCCTTTTCCAATAGCTCCTATTTGTCTAATAGAGTATGCGATTAATTTCGTATATCTCCATACCAAGTTGCAGAACTCTACCGTGAACACTTCCAAAGATATGTAGTATAAAAAATTTGGTTTGTATGGGAGGTGCCACCCCTCCTTTTCCAACAGCTCCAATTTTTCTCCAAGAGTATGCGATTGATTTCGTATATCTCCATACCAAGTTGCAGAACTCTACCGTGAACACTTCCAAAGATATGTAGTATAAAAAATTTGGTTTGTATGGGAGGTGCCACCCCTCCTTTTCCAACAGCTCCAATTTTTCTCCAAGAGTATGCGATTGATTTCGTATATCTCCATACCAAGTTGCAGAACTCTACCGTGAACACTTCCAAAGATATGTAGTATAAAAAATTTGGTTTGTATGGGAGGTGCCACCCCTCCTTTTCCAACAGCTCCAATTTTTCTCCAAGAGTATGCGATTGATTTCGTATATCTCCATACCAAGTTGCAGAACTCTACCGTGAACACTTCCAAAGATATGTAGTATAAAAAATTTGGTTTGTATGGGAGGTGCCACCCCTCCTTTTCCAACAGCTCCAATTTTTCTCCAAGAGTATGCGATTGATTTCATATATCTCCATACCAGGATCCAGAACTCTACCATGAACACTTTCAGAGATATGTAGCATGAGAAATGCGGTTTGTATGGGAGGTTCCACGCCCCTTTTGTCAATAGCTCAAATTTTTCTCCAAGAGTATGCGATTGGTTTCGTTTGTCTCCATACGAAGTTCCAGAACTCTATCATGAATACTTCCAGAGATATGGAGTTTGAAAAAATTCGGTTTGTATTGGAAGTGCCACGCCTCATTTACATATAGATTTGTTTTTAGCCGTAAACCATCCTTGAACACGTGCGAGAGGTATCTGAAGTTTCAAGATAAACGGTTCANGCCCCTTTTGTCAATAGCTCAAATTTTTCTCCAAGAGTATGCGATTGGTTTCGTTTGTCTCCATACGAAGTTCCAGAACTCTATCATGAACACTTCCAGAGATATGGAGTTTGAAAAAATTCGGTTTGTATTGGAAGTGCCACGCCTCATTTACATATAGATTTGTTTTTAGCCGTAAACCATCCTTGAACACGTGCGAGAGGTATCTGAAGTTTCAAGATAAACGGTTCAGCCGTTCTTGAGCTTTTCGAACACTAAAAAGAGGCTTTCAAATATATGTATATTAGTATATATATATTATATATCACTACTATATTTTGGCTGTATCTGTTATTTCTGATTGCCGCGAAAAAAAAATTGCCTAGTGACGAATTCGCCCCTGGATATGGTGTTTGCTCAAAGCTATTTATATTCGAAATTGCATGAAAAATCGAAAACAGGATCCTATAAGCTTATCTAGGCAAAAAGTTACCTACGTACCAAATTTTGAGCAAATGGGACCATAAATACGATTCTTTTCTAATAGGTCGGACCCTGGTCCACTTCACGGAAAGAAAAGGATCCTATATGCTAATCTAGGCAAAAAGCTACCTACATACCAAATTTTAAGCAAATCGGACCATAATAAGATTTTTTCGAATAGATCGGTTCCTGGTCCACCTACCAGAAAAAAGTAAATTTTTTTTGGCCTAAAACATGGTGCTTGCTAAAGGCTATTTTTATAAAAAATTTTATGAAAGTCGGACCAGCCGTTCGAGAGATTACCTGTTACAAAAAAAGGAACTTCTCTTTATATAATTAGTAAAGATATAGATAATAAAATAAAATGTCTATCATAATACAAAATTTTTGATTCTTATTATTACTTATGGTCCGATTTGGTTAGAATTAGGCGGATGTAGTTGAAAATAATAAATCATAGATTTCGAAAAAATTGACTCTGAATTGGGGCTGAAGTCAAAACATAAAGTATATTCGACATAAATTACATGTTTTATTTGCTTTGAAAATTCATTTAAAAGCAATAATAACAAAAATATAACGATGGAAATTTCACGTGACGACTCACACTAAGGGTTGTAAAAGAAAATTGAAACAGGTTGCATTAATTCAAAAAACTCTAAAAACAACTAGAATTACTCCAAATCATATTAAAACAAGTTTCATGAAAAGGGCCATCCACGGGGGCACCGAAATTGAGCATATGGAAACTGTGCATTTAGACATTATTTCGGTTTTCAACCGAAACTGTGCATGTATGCATTACTTCGTTTTTCTTCATATGCATTATTTCGCTTTTAAAACGAGAGTATGCATATGCATAATTTCGGTATTTTCTCATATGCACTATTTCGGTTTTCAACCGAAACTGTGCATTTATGCATTACTTCGTCTTTCACATATCGCACACGTCTTCAAAAGAGTTATAACTAAAAATTTGGCAATTTTGAAATTATGCGCTAAAAATGTAGCAGAGCTTTTATTTTCCTTTCAGCGAAAGCTGGAGCAAATTTTTGTTATAATTTGTTAAAAAAGAAACCTAAGGTAAAGTCGCCCTTAGCCATATGATTATCATGTGCTACGAAAAACTGTTCGCATTTTCTGACGAACGTATATTTTGAGTTGTGACTCATTGAAGACGGCGTGCGATATGCATTATTTCGGTTTTGAACCGAAATTGTGCACGCATGCATTATTTCGGTTTTGTTATATGCATTTTTTCGGTTTTCTAACGAAAGCGTGCATATGGATAATTTCGTTTTTTCTAATATGAATTATTTACTTGTACTTAGTAAGGGTTTTAATCCCTAAGCGCGGCCAAAGGCCGCCAACGCAGAGAGAAGTTCTGCGCAAAAATACTTCCGCCTTCTTTTCCGGCAACACAGAAAGGAGAGTTCTACTTATAAGGGTTTTAATCCCTAAGCGCGGCCAAAGGCCGCCTACGCAGAAAGAAGTTCTGCGAAAAATACTTCCGGTCCCCTTTTCCGGCAACACAGAAAGGTAGAATTCTACTTAGTAAGGGTTATAATTCCTAAGCGCGGCCGAAGGCCGCCAACGGAGAAAGAAGTTCTGTGCAAAAATACTTCCGGTTCCCCTTTTCGGCAACCTAGAAAGGAGAATTCTACTTAGTAAGGGTTACAATCCCTAAGCGCGGCCGCAGGCCGCCTATGCAGAAAGAAGCTCGTTTTCATGTTTTCACTATGTCGGTTTTTGTCATATGCATTATTTCAGTTTTGAGTCGAAACTGTGCATGTATGCATTACTTCGGATTTTTGTCATATGCCTTATTTCGGTTTTCAAACAAAAGTGTGCATATACGCATTATTTCGATTTTTTTCATATGCATTATTTCGTATGCACAGTTTCCATATGCACAATTTCAGGGTGCCCATCCACAGTTCGCAGAGTTTTGCTATTTGGTAAGAAAAGAGAAAATCAACTTCCATTTTTTGTCAGGTAACGACACCCTCTTTAATTGTTTATATTTAGGCTAAAAAAAAAATAATTAGCTCTATTTATATGCTATACAAGGGTCTAAAAAAAGTAACAGAAGACAAATGTTTTTCCTTCTTTGTATCTCATTGAAACGTAGGGCTGTCACGTATGAGACGTATGGAGATACCCATATATCTTTGATGCATTTGGTGTTATTATTATGGGTGAACCCGTCAGCAAAAAAATATGAAAAATCAACGCGAATTCTTAACCAATTGAAATTTGCAGTTCCTTAATCTGGAATCTTAGAAATTCCCAATAAAAAGTTTGTTGTTGTTGTAAAAATTTTCCTACTTTTCTACAAAGTTTGAAATTTGGACTTATATGGGTTTTGTTAGATAATGAGCTATATTTTTATAAAAATAAAAATAAAAATTGAACCAACAAAAAAAATATAGCCAAAACTGGTCAAAATGTCGTGTCCTAATTTTTTTAAATGACTATATCGAGCTCTAACCTTATAGATACCTCCGGTTAAGACTATTAGATTGAGACAAAACTTGCGCTGATTCGTTTAAAATAAAATCTTCGTGAAAAAATATTTTCTTGTAATTTTTGGTGGAATATATCCTTCTGCAAACATTTTTTTCGCATTTTTTCAACTGTTTTTAATAGTAGTTTTTATGTTAGAACATTTTTATTTTTCAAAAAAGAAATTAGTGTTTTTTTTTTATATGATTCAACTAACATGTGATTTTGTTTTAATTAATTATACTTGTTAGCCATTACAACAGACTGAAACCTAGTTTTAAAAAATATAATAATCTATTACATAACTATATTCCTGGAACAAAGTGTGATTTATTTAAAAAGTGACCTTTTTACACATTTTTTTTTTTAATTTTTCCCCAAAAATGTAAACACTTTTATTTCTAGAAACTCCCAATGTATTTTTAAGTTAAGTTTATAATTACATTATTACATAAAAAATGTACTAACTTTGAGTTTTATTATTTTTCGTCCATATTTGATCATGCTCTACTCAGTACGTATAAATAGCTGGCCATGCGTAAAGCAATCCCCTTGTTAGGGTCTGACCTTACATATTTATTGTTATCAGAGTGTCCAGATTTAACGANCAATTTTTGGCTATTTTTTCTCTTCAAAATACAAAACTTAGTTTTCCGCGATAACTTTACAGAAGCGGCTAATGAACTGCGTTTATCGCGGACTTGACTTAAGAAGAATATTAAAATACTGTCAAAAATTTCTAATCACCCTAATCGAAGAACTTTTGAAACGATTACCTAGTCAATTAAATACTTTTAAAAAAGCTTTGATTTTGTCACTAGAAAAGTGTGTGAATCACAACTGAATATTTTAATCTTTTAACTTTCCCATGGAATAACTTTTTTCAGAACTATACATAAATTTAAAATTTTAGCCCTTTGGAGAATTTATTCATACTTGGCATGAAAAAGTTGTATATGCTTGATTTTATCTAATTTTTAAACTAAGAAAGACTATTATATATATGTACATATATGTATTGTATGTTCCTTACGTTTTTATACATACGTACTGTAAAAGTATTAGGGCTGTTAACTTATCTATTAACGATTTAACTATAGTTTAAAATAGAAAAGTTTACGGCCCTTAATATACTTAATTTGGTCGATTGACCGTGTATGTTCTTGTGGTGTGATTGTACCAGCTGCTGGTGCGACTTCAAAAACTATTTGAAAATTTTATGATTGTACCAGCATGCTGGTGTCGTGAGTGGTGAAATTGGCTCAATTTTGTAAGTAAAAAGTATTTTGGCGGAAATTTCTTGCACTATATGAGTCAAAGCCATGTTTGTGGAAGATTAAGTTCACGATATTGTAGTTATGAATTTAAAAAAAAG
>NW_016164566.1:10941-22180 GCF_001687245.7 Rhagoletis zephyria | reverse complement strand
TATGCTTCGAGCCTTATGGTACAATCACTTGATGGAGCCGGCACGCTGGTGTCGTATATTTCCCCTTTTATACAAAAAGGTTTTTGGTTGGATAAAACATTACCTTTTTTCCAGAGTTCATTGTTTTTCTATAACATTACTTAATGGAAATGTTTGCGTGTATACTTATATATGTTTATGTAAGTAAACAAATTTAGCTACCATTTTTAGCCACAACGACTTTTAGCTCTTTTTTAGCTCTTTTTTTTAAAGCAATTTGGCTACCACTAAAAATGATTCGTGGCAACACTGCTTATTATAGGTTTATATTTTGTTTTTAGCGCCGAGCTCTTAAAAGCGGATTTTGCGATTAATCAATTAATATGAGTTTTAATAAATTTAGTAATTGCGCAGTCCTATTGCAAAATGTGTTGAAACAAATATTTTTAAAAAGTATGCGTATTTTTAAATAAAATTGTTTGTACATCTCTATTGTATAAATGATTTGTGTTATTTATTATTACCCTCTCAAGGTATTATATTCGTTTTTGGTTTTAAAAACTAATTATAACAAGATATCATTTTTTAAAATAAAAGATTTGTTAAAACGCTTTCATGAATTTTATTTAAAAAAAATTGCGATTTTTGGCGATTTTTTTTCCAGAAATTGCGATTTATTTTAAACAATCTGGACACCCTGATTCTTACTGCGAACGCTACAATAATTTACACAATACTCCTCCGTACAACACCAAGAACCTGTAAATATGACTCCTGCAGTTGAAATTGATGAATCTATCGCTTTGAGCTTAAAAACTTCGCTAAGCAGAGGCAGTGGTGACTGGAGCGAAATTTGTGATAAATGGAAAAAGAGTTTTCATATTAGACAAAGAGATTTCAAGACCATGAATTACAGTGATTTTTGCAATCCTGGGCGAAACTAACGGACTCAAGGGCACCTGATTTGGTAATAGTGCTCATATTATCTTAAAACTCATTTCATCAACTCTTTAATTTCAGATCAAAATTGATTTTCATCCCCCCCCCCCCCTCCGCTTAAGTACCTAACCCGCTTAAGTAACCAACATTTTTGGACACCGTGAATTTTTTAATGTATTCTGAAGAAAATCCCTCTCTTAAGTACCTCCCCGCTTATGTACCCAACTCGCCTAAGTACCTCAATTTTTCATGCCCTATTTACTATTTTACTTATAATTTTCCCCTTTTAAGTGCTCTTTTAAAATTCCTTAAAATATTTACGTGTTTTGAAATTCAGTAGCAGCGCTACACATCTTCGGTAAAAAAAATTCTAAAAAATCAACGGTAACTTTTAGCCACTTGAAACTTGCACATTATTACACTAAAATTGAATGGGCATAAAACTGTATGCTCTAAAAACACTTCTGAGAAAAAAGTTTGAAATTATTATGATTTAATTTTTATTTTCTTTTATGTGTTCTACAAAATCTTAACCTTAGGTTTATATGGTATATGTTAGGAAATGAACTGCGCTTTAATTGATTAAAAAATCTTAAAAATTAATAAATAAACATAAGTGGCAAACAATATTATTGTGAATTTGGTACAAAATGATATGTCCAACTTTGACTTTTTAAACAATTTAATTTTTGTAAAAATTACATAACATTGCACAAAATTTTTTTTTAAGTTTTCCTTTGCTTGTTTATGTGTTTACATAATGCTACGACTTTGGTTTTAAACTATGTATACTTCATTGAATGTTGTTATTCAAGTATTTATCTAAGTTAACAAGAAGATGTAACTACATCAGTAATTATGTTCGCTTAAGTACCCGCATCGAGGTACTTAAGCGGGTTCTTTTAAGTACCCAACCCGCCTAAGTGCCTCAAAAAGCTGACATTTTTCGTGAGGTACTTAAGCGGGTTTTACTGTATTTCAAATGGGAAATTTTTAAGGAACGAGTTCTGTGTTTCTACGAAATTACTATCCATAATGATTATTGTAAGCAGTTACTTCAACAGTTGAAGTCATCAGCAAATAAAGGTAGATACAATGAAATCTAAAAAATTTTATGATACATATTTAATATAGACATACCTATATTTTTGTGATTCGATTAGATGTTCAGGATTATATATGCGCAATACTACTTAACGCAGGTTTGCCGTCTTCTGCAAGATTCAAAAACGATGCTGGAAAGCGCAATAAATAAAAAAGTGACTATAGTAGATTCCCAAGAAAATTTTGTATTGCAGTTGGCTTCAATTAATGACTACCAGAGAAAAGTTAATGACATCATCAACCAATATTATTCCGTTGGGTTAACTCTGCAGCCGTTTCTTATAGTCGAAGGATCACTTAATACAGACATTAAGGGGTATTACGTTTATTTTGATACCATTTTATATAAATTTAACTCGTTTATTGAAAGTTTAGATGTATGTTTCATAATTTATCAAACATTTTCGCTTAAATACCCCGAAACGTGCCAGTATTCTTTGATTTTTATGCAACAATATTTTTTTGAAATAAATTCCGTTAACGATTCTAAATCACCGAACATTGTTCGTCTTGTGAGTTATTTGAAAAATAATTAGTGATTAGCGATATGTATTCTTGCCTTCGTTGCCGTAAAAATTTCGTTGAACCTAAACACCTTATTTGTCATTTTAAAGCTGATCACTTAATGTCCAACAAATTTCTGAAAATACGGTGCATCCAAGACAATTGTGACCAAACATTTACAAAATTTTCTTTCTTTCGTGTTCATTTAGAAAAACAACACAAAGTTAAAAAACAGAGGATGTATCGCTTCCAATAACGTTGTCACCTTCAAAATGAACCTTATTTGCGGAATTTTTGACTGCCGAAGATATTGAAAAAAATAACGAATTACGGGAATTTCAACAAAAATTGTGTTCTCCAGAAAAAACTAACATTTTAAAGACAGTAAGAATTTTAAAGAAAAAAGCATTACAGTCATCCCTGAGTTTATATCAAGAAAATTTTATGCCTAGCAACAAAGTAATAGAAATTCAAAATTCAGTCTTAACTTTAATTTCATCCATTTCTACTGCAATAGATTATTTAACCCTAGAAGGTCATCGTTATTTTTATAACGCAAAGGTCATCCTTCGTCGATTCGACGACGGCATTTCTAAAAGGCGTTTTTAAATTAACTTGAGTATCAAAATGCACAAAAATTATTATTTTCACATTAAGGGTACTCATCGATTCGCGCAAGTTTTATATTTGGGCAATTAGGCAACTTTGCGCAGTGTGTTTCATGAGGACAATTTTATATTCTGTGCAATTTCAGACATTTAATTATTTGACAATGTTAATTTAAAAAGTTGAACAATTGAAACTCGAATTTAAGAAAATATTTAAGTCTTACGAAAGCAGAATTCAAAATAAAAGTAAACAAAATAGTTAATTGAGGGTTGCACATCACACTCCGCAAATTTGCGTGACAAAATTTCCGCGCAAACTTGCCCTTTTTGTGCAAATAGCTTTCAATACAAATTTTGATATTTCATTTGCGAGGGTTTTAAATTGCACAGTTAGCCCAGTTTGCGAGAGTTTTGCGCTTTTAAATGAGTACCCTTATTGTTTTGTTTATATTTTTTTCAAATAAAACAATATAAAGTAGTTTTTCTTTAGTCTTTTGATTGTAATTCAAGATTTCACAGCTCTGATTCATTTGGCTTTTTTTACAAAACATTAATTAGAAAATGCAAAAAATAAATAACTTAAAGTAAATATAATTCATTTAAAGTGTTTTTTTTCTTAAAAATAATACTATGAACTAAAAAAGGAAACAATTTTCAGATACGACAGTTTTCATTTTTTGCAAGAGGCGCAAAGCTCTATTTTATGCTCTCCACAGAGACTTTTTTGGCATTTTGCACAGGATGATTTGTTAAGCGTCGCTTAGAAGGGGGCCAAATTAGGCATTTTTTTCCCTTCGTCGGTATAACTTTTGGTTGCATTCATCGTAAGTTATAACTGCACAAGTAAAATATATAAACAAATAAAAAAAAAAACACTTAAGAAAATTACTTTGAAAACATGAACGTAAAACATACACAAAGTTCATCCTTCGTCGTTTCGACTACGCACATTTAAAAAATAAGTACTTACATGAAGCGCATGAATCTAAGTAACCGCACACATCAACAGCACCATCTAGCGCTGTACGAAAAATTAGCACTATATAAACAAAGGAAAACAGCGATAACGGTAAAATAAAAACTCGCGTCGTCGAAGCGACGAACCATGACATTCCAGGGTTAATACCACAGAAATTAAAAACGATTTAAAATGCCTGTGGAACTTTGTAAAGACTTAGATTCCTTTGGAGTATGCGTTTCGAGGCGAAGCATAAAAGTGCTAAAACATACTAGAAAATACAATTTTTACTAGATCATGAGAGTTCTGTAGAAGACATATTTTGTTTAAACCCTGCTAATAAAATTGATTTACGTTTAAGAGAATTGGACTCTACATGAGTTCAGAAAAACGGTATTAATTTTGAAAACTCTGTAATTTTTAAAGAAATTTTATTTAAAGGAACGCTTTATAAAAGTACCAACTACTTAGCTATTAGTACATACTCTACCATTGAACTGTATAAAATTAAGTATTTTTTGAAATGACAATATCTTTGTAATGCGTAATCAAATAGAAATACAAAACTTTAACAATCATTTTCAGTCCTATGAAGTAGGTTGTAATAATAACATGGTACACATAAAAAGCATTACTGAGTTTATAAGTCCTCCATTGCATGTATACTATATAAATAACGGTAAAACTTATGTACGACTGAAGTATATTTAAGAAAAAAATATTTGAAATTTTTTCAGAACTATTTTAATAAAATAAAAAAAAATCACATAGCAAAAACAAAATAATTTTGTAAAATAATAAAAAGAAAAATGAGTCGCGCATTTGGAAGCTGCAAAAAAACAAAATACCACTTCCAGGAAGACGGTACAAACGTTTTTAAATTTCCAGCGCGTCCTTTTGTGAATTCGATGTTTAAATCTGAAGTTAAAAAATAACAAAATTAATATGAAAATAAGATCAGAAAAATTACATCTTGATGGGTTTCTTGAATTTATTAAATAAAATCTTTTAATAATGTTAACGCAACATACATACACATAGATTAATTTCCAATTTGGAGTTGGGGTGAGAAATACCATAAACGTAAGTAGGATGCCAGTATCCATTGTATTGACTGAAATATTTACACTTAATAACTATGGAAAAAATTCCCATCCCGAAATTTTCTAATTTATTTTTATATATTAACAAATTTGCAAAATGAACAAATTATTAAGCTTCAAAACTCCCAGTATCCATAAAAAGGTGTTTACTGAAACTACCTTCATTTTTAACATGGTTTAAACAACTTTAAAAATTGATGTTTTCAATTTATAAACCTTTTTAAAGCAACTTTATTTTTTATGAATATGGCTATAAGTTTTAGGTAAAAATATTTATTGATAGAATAGTAAATACACAATTTAAATTGAAACATAAAAACTATAATTACAAAATAAGAAAGTAAAACCGTCCTAAATACACGCATACATACATAATTAGCAGAAACACTATGATACGAACAAGTAGTACCTGACTTTACATTCGTGCTGTCCACTAAGGTCAAAGAGTTTAAATTTGAAAAACATAATTATAAATTATAATCAAGCAATTTTTAAACCCGTATTTGCTAAAAAAAAGTTCCTTGCACTTAATTTCCACTCAACTTTCTTTTCTAGCGTTTGCTTCACAGCGCAACTGCTCGAATGGCGTAAGTGGCTTGCGAACAAATGAGCTCTCGCGTTTATTCACAAGCCTTTCAGATTCACAATCAGTGTTGCCAAACATGGGCTTTTCCTACCAAAACTGGTAGGTTTTTTTCCATTTGGTAGGTTGGTAGGATAGATTGGATTTTGGTAGGTTCCGCGACAATAATAGTTTTTTGCGAAAAATATAAAATATGTATCTTCAAACACTTTAGCAACTTTGTTTACACGAATATTTCACCGGTGAAGCCCACCATTGTCCACCTGACAGAGACTTTATTGTAAGACTTGAGGAATATCACCAAAACTAACCTATTGATCTTTCAATATGGTAGTAGGACCCGTTGTCACATATGCGGCACTGGCCTGGTGACCAAAAGCTACGCAAGAAAAGGAGGTTTTCGCCTTTAGCAAGCTATACCGACTGGTCCGCGTGGCCATTACAAGAGCTATGGGCACCTGTCCAACGGATGCCATTGGTGTCACTACGGGCGTTTTTCTTTTGTCTATCCGGTTTGAAAGAGGCCTGCAGGAGCGCCCTACGACTGCCTAGTATGATCAGCAAGTAAATTTGGGATCTTCGAGGTCATTTGGAGGTTCTAAAGCCATTACTGGATAATCCCGAGTTATCTTTCTATTAACCCTACAAGATCAGAATTCCTGGAAGGGACTACCGACGGATCAAAGATGAATGAAGAGAGTACTGGGGCAGGCGTATTTGGACCAAAATTCCAGAAAGTCTGCCAATTTACGCATACCCAACTATATTCCAGGCGAAAGTCTTCGCAATCGTGGTCTGTGTAGAAGGACAAATGGGGCCAAATTGAATATTATGTCGGATATTCACGCAGGTTAAACGCTTTAGACTCTTTTAAAACGGCATCAGGCTTGTGGATAGCTGTAAAACTCTTTTGAACCACTTGGAAGCCAACTATAACGTAACGCTGTGTGGGGTTCCGGGACATGAAGGGTTTGAAGGCAACGAAAGCTGACTGTCCCGCAAAGCGTGGAGCCCAAACGCACTTGCATGGTCCCTAGCCTTTAGTGAGCTGGTGGAGGAAACTCCAGAGCATATTATATGTGACTCCCACGTATCATAAATACCAGATTGATACACTTTGGGGAAGGATTGTCTTCATCCAAAATTTTATTTAAACATGGCATCCTCCAAATTGCCTAGAACAATAGATCTTCTAAGGTCGCAGCGCGTGTATCCCAGACGCAATAATAATAATATAGTCGATGTTTTTGCAAACCCGCCCATCGCCCAATTGCAAAACCGCCTATCTTACGGCATTCAAATTTTACAGGAGAGCAAAAAAACAGTTTATTCTTTGAAGGCATTGCCTTGATAGGCGATATCTTCTCAAGCTATTATTTTACAAATCTGGTGTTTTAATAACGATTTAATGATTTTTATGTACAAATCTCGATGCCTTGTCATTAAAAAAATATTAAAAACTTAAATAAAATTTTGGTAGGTTTTGGTTGATTTTGGTAGGAAAAAAATTTGTCTGTGGCAACTGTTCACAATTGTAAGCGAAACGAAGCGAGTGAGCAATATGAATTGGAGCTCATAAGCCAAACACTTGTGAATACTTGCTTAACACAAGCTCACTAGTTCACAAGCCGGCGCTCTCTTCTTCATAACAATAAGTGAGCGCCATTCACACTTGCTTACTCTCCGTGATTATTTCGCTTAGTTTCTCGCAAGCAGCTCAACGTTGTGTTTTATGAATGGAATACATGGACAACACAACCTGACGAATATAGGAGCGTTCGAAAATGAAAATATATGGGCCCGTAGTCATAGTCAAAATAAAGTCGACTTTAAAGTTAGTTGCAGCTTTTTTGACAGATATCCCATTGAAAATTATGTCAAAAAGCTGCAACTAACTTTAAAGTCGACTTTATTTTGACTATGACTACGGGCCATAATTTTTATGGAAGTGAATGGAAATTTGACTCGGCCAAAATCGCTTGGGCGGTTACACCGCCAAACAAGAAACAGAAGAATGGAACTGGTAGCACGATTTTAGCAAAGTTGGATAGTATTTGGAATTATTGTTAGTCGCCTGAAGCGACATCACTTATCTTTTCATCTGCAATTATCGAGTCACCCAAATGACGCCCCTTATTTTTATACATAAATATAAACATACATATGTATGTATTTATGCAATTGTATGTTAATGCTTGAAAGGGCAGCACATCGCTGACACGTCTGCTGTCCGTCAGTATGTCTGCGCATCCGGTATTTGCGCTTGCCTGCTGACACCAAAAATGGCTAACTGTCGGTGACAAAACAAACGATCTAACGACAAGTTAATGCATAAGCAATGAATGTGGAAATGAACGCTTGCAATTGTCGAAATATCTGGTAATGTAATGCTAAATAATTGATTTTACACTCAAGCATTTAACGCGTCATTCAGTTGACACGTTGGGGAGTTCCACGTGATAATACTTACGCACGCGAAAGGAAACCGCACACTTTAACACATACGGACACGACTTGTATTTATTATGCATTTAAAGTTTAAACGCACCGTAACTCAGCCCATCAGCGCCCACGAACAATAGGCAAATCAGCTTGTTGCAGGACGGACTGTTAAATGGATGGCTGAAAAAATTACTGCTGATGTTTCATCAAATTATTTTACATTGTAGAGTATATGCATATATACTGTATGTATGTACTATGTATCCGTAGTATGTACATATGGATGTGTTTACATACATCTGCTCAAACAATTTTTTAAGGGTAACACGCCGAGTGCAAATAAATAGACAGCAGTTCGCTACTGCTCTTACCCGCCTGAACCCGCTCATTCTGAGGGAATACAAATGCTGGGATGCAGACACTTCCTGGTTTGAGTCTAAACGGTGTGTGGGAGATGACTCAATTAGTTTAACCACAAAATAAGAGCGTAAAAAGGTTTATTTAAAATTAAATTTATGCACCCTTCGGCTATAATGGAACCTTTTATTGTTTGTTGACTTATTCTGGCATATTTTTACTGCACAGTGGTGCAAAGAGACTAAATCATTAATACCCTGGCATTTCCTTATTAACGATTTTCGACAACAAATAATAGGTGTGCGACACGCTTTTATTAACGGTTTGAGCGAGCTTGTCCTTTATATCCTATTACGCGACCTTCGAATGCCAAATGGCTTTCATACGATTTTTTCTCGGTATGGGATTCTTGCACTTGGAGGTTTACGTTGGCCGTTGCGGGTTGTCCAAGCCCGGGATTGGATTTCTTTCTAAAAATTCTACCACTGCAGACTTCTTACGTTAAATCATTGAATCAGAATGATTTTCTGTGGAGACTGCTGCTCAAACATATGAAGATGCCGAAACATAATCCAAAAATATCGTTTGCAAGCACCAGTAGTTTGTGTGGCATTACTATTCATTTCTTTCGGGGTAAGTACTCAAACTACTTGATTCTCTATTGTACATTGNCCCGGGATTGGATTTCTTTCTAAAAATTCTACCACTGCAGACTTCTTACGCGGCTGCTGCTCAAACATATGAAGATGCCGAAACATAATCCAAAAATATCGTTTGCAAGCACCAGTAGTTTGTGTGGCATTACTATTCATTTCTTTCGGGGTAAGTACTCAAACTACTTGATTCTCTATTGTACATTGCATTCAAATACCTGTTTATATACTAGGGCGAATAACACGGGTTTTTTTTTGGCTATCTAGATTGAGTTTTCGAATAACGAATAATCTGGATTTCTTCTGTCGAACAAAGCAGGTGTTTTTCATTTCATATAAATCTTAACCTCTCAATAAAAGTTTTGAGTTTTTCGAAGTTTTCAAGGCTTTTTCCAGTTTAAGAGAAACCCCTAAATAGTTCTAAAATAATAACCTAGGTGGTTACTTAGGGATAAACAGTAAACCAGATTTCATTCTAATAAATTAATGTTTGGATTTTAAAGGTTTTAGACGTATTTGGACTAGCTTCTGCTTCGTGTTCTGCTTCTTGATGTTGTGACACAAATGGAGAGATGTATACTTTTACTCTTTTATCTTTTAAAAGGCAAACTTAAAGCATAGACAGATGGCAGCGTTTTTTCGGATTAACTGCATTAATTGTGAGGATTATATGCAGGACTTAATCAGGATCAACTGCTGATAGGGTCCGAGAAAACAAAGCTGCGTACAACTTTGCTTTATTTTATTTTACATTATTTGTTTTATTATTAGTTCATAAAATTTTGAGACTTTAATTTTAGTAAAATAGTCCACAGTAACTGGAATTGCANCAACTTTGCTTTATTTTATTTTACATTATTTGTTTTATTATTAGTTCATATAAATTTTGAGACTTTAATTTTAGTAAAAAAAAAACCACAGTAACTGGAATTACCTAAAAGAAAAATTAAGTTAAAATCAAATGAATTAAATGTGATCTTAATGCCGACCTTGTATAAAGTTGAAATTAACATCAGTGATGACCGGTTCTAACATTAGAAAGTACTTTTTGTGAAAATCGTTGATAGAAGGCACTGGATATATGTAAGCCCTCGATATGTCGCTTCAAGTTCAGAAAAAGCTTGGTGTATTTAAGAAGGTGGCGTTGGGGCGACAGCTGAGTTTTTCGCTGTTTAGCTTGACAAACTATACTATGCCTCAGCTTTTTTATGGCAGAAGTACACTTCTTTGTCTGGACAAAGTGTAAACCGGTCAACAAGAACTGGAAAAATCACACCCCTTTATTGAAATAACTAGTAGANTATACTATGCCTCAGCTTTTTTATGGCAGAAGTACACTTCTTTGTCTGGACAAAGTGTAAACCGGTCAACGAGAACTGGAAAAATTACACCCCTTTATTGAAATAACTAGTAGCCAAAACTTTACTCTTGTACCACTGTATTATCATAATTCGCATAAATTGATGACTAAAGTTTCGTAAACATTGTAAACCTGGATTTTAGCGGCAAAAAGTGACATTTATCACACCCTCAAAATCGCTAAGCTGCTATCCACCAACAATTTGTTCGAGCAAACCCTGATATGGTCGTCATTAAATGAGCAAATGTAGTGTAAATAGACAAACGCGATTTGAATAAAAAAAGTAAATATTACATATTTTAAGCTGTATATGTAGGTACATACTTACATATGTGCATACATGCGTGTGTATTTAAGTGTACATATATTTGTAAATACATACTACATATCGACACGAATAAAGGCGCGAGCTCAAAAGTTTACCGCGAAAAAAGACGGATAAAAAAATTTCAGCGATGAAAGGCGCCTATACTTAGTCGGCGGCGAAAAAAGACGCGTTAACCCACAACCCAGAAAGAAAAGGTCCGTCATTCGCGGACCGCTAACCCTCTCTTCGTCGATTTGACAGCATCCACCCGATCGCTGACGTCTTAAATACTTTTGTTTACATTCACTGTTGCCAACATGATGCTTTTCGCACCAAATTTAG
>NW_016164566.1:1518-10663 GCF_001687245.7 Rhagoletis zephyria | reverse complement strand
TTCGATGCTTCCTCTTTTTCTTGTCGAGTTCGTCTTGCTCTCTCATTCTGGTATTTGTTGTCGTCACGACCAGTTGCTCTCAGCTCGATTGGCGTAGTCGTGTATTCTAAGCGTTAAACACGATCCAGAAAATAAAGGTCGCGCCATTCGCGGACCGCTAACCCTCTCTTCGTCGATTTGACAGCATCCACCCAATCGCTGACGTCATAAAATACTTTTGTTTACATTCACTGTTGCCAACTTCATGCTTTTCGCACCAAATTTAGTGGGTATTCAAAACGCGAAAATTTTTGACTTTTGTGCTTGGTGCGTTTTTGGTGCTTTTGATTTTAGTTTGAAGACACCAAATTAGAAAATCTTAAAAAAATTGAAGAAAAATGTATAGCAATCGTAAGTGTGGTAAGCAATTTTACAAGAATTTAAACAAAATCATGGCACAGTGACAATCATAAGTGACAAAGAAATATGTGGCAGCACCTTCAATCATGCCAGAAGAAATCGACCGTTGTGCAAGAAACATTGATTTTTGAATCGGCATCCTTACAATAATATTATGTATTCATACATAGTCCATAAAATACACCAATAAAAATTTGGTGATTTTTCAAAGTCAAAACTTGGCAACACTGCCTTTAGGTCGATGCTTCCTCTTTTTCTTGTCGAGTTCGTCTTGCTCTCTCATTCTAGTATTTATTGACGTCACGGCCAGTTGCTCTCAGCTCGATTGGCGCAATCTTGTATTCTATCATTTTTGAGCGTTAACCTATTTGACGGCGAAGAGAGACGCGTAGACTTATTTTCGCGGTCTACTGTGTTTGCGGGTGAAATAGTATGTACATTCCTCAAAGAGTTTTTGGGGAATAAAGCTGAAGAGACAGCCCTTGGCTAGGTATAAATCTATGTTTACGCATCTTTCTTCGCCGACAACTGGGGTTCGGCCTTTTTTCGCCGAAGTTTTATTTACGCGTCCTTTTTCGTTGTCAAAACAATGGCGCGCCGTTATTCGTGTCTAGTGACGATATGTAGATATGTGCCATTAGTGCCATATTGGAGTACTTACCAAATGCCCCCATGTAAAGCAGTAGCGGACCAACTGGTGTATCTACACCAGATTGGGGGATTAAGAGACAATGGAAAGAGTAATGAAATGAATTGCATTAATACAATATTTTTTTTCGGAGGACGATTTGATCGAATCGAAATTCTTATTTCGATTAATTACGAAATTAATTGAATTATAATATATAAACATTGCTGCCACTCTCAATATTTTTTTTATATCAAAATTCGTACTACATCTCGCTTCAAAGTTTTCCAAAAGTAGCAACTCTGCTTGTGCAAAAGAACCCTGCCGTTTCTTAAAGTCACAAAACCGATTTAAATGAAGAGGCACATCACTGTCGTTGTAAGTACATTCACAAAATTAAACGCGCGTGTTCAAAATGGCTGCTGTTAAGGCTGGTACGCAGCTGTCAAGAAAACGGTCAAGAAAAAATTGCCATTATTTCGTGTGTGTCCAAGGAATTTTGACAACTAATACTTCACCAGCCTGTTGCCTCGCTCTTTCCTCAAGAAATAATGGAATGGGCATATATTTCTGTTGCAAGCATGGGTTGCCTTGTGCTCTTTTGTCACAAAAAACTTTAGAAAACCGTAGTAGAAAGCGTAGTAAATTTCTTAAGAACTGCGTACTGCTAAAGAAAATTTTGCACAAGAAAATTTCTTAGCCATTTCTTATACGTCATTTTATACGGAGTGTTTGCTTTTCTTGAGAGCTGCATACTGGCCTTAAGAAGCAAATATGGGAAATTCTAGACAAAAATTAATGATACTAATTTTATTTAATGCAGACTTCGTGATAAAATGCTAAAGACTTGAACAATATTAGCAACATGATTTGAAAAGAGTTATGTATTTCATTATTTTAATATTAAAAAACAAATTATCGAAAATGCTGATTAATCGATTAATATCTTTTAATAAATTGCAATTAAGTTTTGCTGTTGCAGTTAATCATTTGATACATTAATCGAGTAATAACCAATGGGTAATTTTTTTTATTTTTGCGCTTATAAATCTAGTAAATCTCGTTGGGTTATTAGAGCGATTTTCTCCTTCAAATCCATTTTTTGTGTGCTACCATGCAAAATGCGTTCGTAATCTTTCGCCCGTCGAATCGCGTCAAAAGTGGGTTGTAGAACTAAAGCTTTTAGTTTCGATGGGGCCACGCTTTCTATTTTTATACTTGCCACACTCAAATGCTTTCAACTGAAACTAAGATTTGGATTAGGTAAGCCTTAATTCAATAGTTCGGATAAAATGTTATATGAGAGCTAATTTTTTTTGCTGCAAAACGTTTCCAATATCAAACAGTTGTTATTAAGGCTCAATATCTCAATATATGGTAACAGTATAAATGATTCAGACACTATCACCCCTGTTATGCAACACTTTCGTATTCGGATTTTGCTACGAATTGTAGAAATGGCATGCTGCATTCCGAATCGTATTTTCGAACTTTTGAAATTTGTTTTGTGGCAGGCCAAAAAACGAACGGGTAAAAAATTAACAGCTTTTTGCGTAATTTTGTACGAAAACATGTCTGTGTCGCAAGCAAGATAAAAATTGAGCAAAATGATGTAAGTCGACGTGTGTTTGGAGGAAATATTAGTGGTGTTCTTTTAAACAGATGAAATTACCTTTCGCATATCCATACGCATATTTTTATCCACTGCTTTATATGAACGAACAAAAAATAATGTTTGTTGCCCCTTCTCGAGAAACTTGGGTTAGTTATTTGTACAATGTTGCGTCCAAACGCATGACCCGAAAATAAAAACTTTAACATAAAAGCGTGTCAGACGTGGCAATGTTTCCAACTTTTCCCCGCAATTTGCTGTCAAATTGTGTGAACAGCCACACACATTTCGGAAATCAGTTTCAGAAATAAAAATTGCAAGATGTGAGTGCAATTGAGAGAGTGAAAATCGATTTCGGAAGTATATTTTAACTTGCTCGAGCTGCCTAGCAATATGCAATTCGCCTTTCGGAAAAAAACCTCTTTCGAAAGGCACTTTACATGCAAGGTGTGACTGCTCATGCAACTGCTTTCTGCCATTAGGCTTTGACCACTCGGCCATTGCGACTCTTTGAGCGGCGCAGGTAAAAAGCATACATAAACACTATCAGTTGATTGCAGAATATAACCAGTAAACAACCTTCGGTGAATTTGGCGACTGCCTTCCTCGGGGATGAATATGCTAGGGATGAAATTATTGGTACACACGCCTTCCAAGCACGCAGGGTTGCTTTTAAGAAACAAAAAATAATTAACTCCAAATAGTTTCAAAAAGTATAGTGTAAAACGAAATTTATTGAATAATTCCACATAAAATGGTATACATAAATGACGCATTTTCTAAACGATTTAAATTAAACGCATTTGCGAATTGATAGAAAAGTACTACGGATTGTAAATTTTTGTTAACTATGAGGTGAATGAAAATTTTCAACCCGGCCTGATGGTTTGATTTTATTACTAAGGCGTCTAATAAATTCATGGCTTTTAGTTCTAGAAGAATAAATGTCAGTAAAGACAAGTCTTTCTTGTATAATTTCTGATTTTAATTGCTCAACTTCTTTTGAACCAGGGTAACTGTCAAAAATTTCCAACAGTAAAAAGTTACGAATTGGCACAGCAGAAATGTAAAATTTTCTCGCCATAATAAAAAGTTTTTTCAACATGGAACTTTTCTACTAATTGACATGAAATTACTATCTCAACGCTCGGAGCGCTGCCACTGAGGGCCTTTGCCAACTGATTAAAAAGAGAAAATTTGGAAAGACCAAACAAAAATTTTGAGATTTCTCGTTGTGAATACGAATGCCATAGTTTTTACCTAGCTCGTGGGACTACGCAAAATTTTGACAGCTTGTAAATATGTATACACATAAAGTTGTTGGCGGTAATAAGGAGTCAAAATTAAAATGGAGAAAAGAACAAAAAGCGTAGGTTAGTTGTCAGTTATAAAATAAATCCAATTTATTTGCGAATATTTGTTTATTCTTTTTATTGAAAGGCAACCACTCGGAAAAGCTTGTGTTAATTATATTGATAACAGAACCTGGCAGCTCGCACGTTGTCTAAATTCTCAAGTAACATAAAGTCCACAAAAGAATAAGTACGCCATGTATAAATTTTAACAATACACAAAAATAGAGCTTTCGCACGAGCGTTTGTTTGGTTTTTCAACACCATTTATAATTTTCTTTTAATAAAATCACGATTTGGCAAATACTTAAATTTATTTATCTAATAATAATACAGCACACAACCCTGAAATCTAAGAAAAAGTCTGAGGAAGGCCATTAAATAGCAGCACACAACCCCGTGCCTTCCTCAGGAGTGAATATAACTACAACAACAACGACTACTACAACAACAACCCAAAAAGGTTGGTTACTGTCTATACTGTGGTTGATTGTCTGTGTTTGCTTTCACCACACGTTTTTGGTGGACTTTTTGTGACTCTCTCCATCTGAATACCCAAATCGTCTCAAGACACAAAAATAGTCACTATTTGCTAATCTCAAATTTAGTGACTTGAGATGAGACTGAATTACTTAATCCCAGGGTAAGATTTATTTCGAGTGTATTCGGCGATGTTTTTGTAGCACCATGTTATTTGAAAAGAAATGCAAGTCCTTACTTTTTCAAAGGCTGGAAGGCCTCCATTATAGGTACGCTTCACACATATGTACTTCCAAAGTTTGGTTTTTCCAAGATTCAACACTTTTTTACATATGTTTGAACCGCTATCCTGCACAAAGTTATTTTTGAAGTTATTATTTAAACCCCCCTCACTACAGATATGCATACTTATTTACAGTGTACACTTGTAAATACATACTATATGTATACACATAGCTTCCTAGATACGTATTTATTTTATTGTATGCCAAATTTATTTGTCACTTCTCGCTAAATACAATATTTGTTTAACAAGCAACCAACAACAAACAAACAAAATAAGATGCTAGCTGCCAAACCCTTTGACATTTCACGCATTATTTAATCACTTCTGCCAACATTAACCCATCCGCTGCCTTTTTATATGTACACAGTATGTATTTGTGCGGATTTTAAGAACGATGTACATATGTATGTATGTACGTATCTATGTGCGTAAAGCACATGTCAGCCTTTTAGCAGCATCCGCTCTATGCAAATACTCCGGCAGACTTTCACAAATGCTCGAATTTCCCTCTTTTATGCTTATTTACCACTACAGATGATCCACCCTCCCACAGGTCCTTTCATGCCCCAAGTCTTGCTAAATGAACAATCATCTCAAAAGCAAATTCCTGCCATGCATACATAACTGCATAGTATGTACTAGGCCATTCAATCCCGGGATTCAGAATCCCGGCATTCCGGGATCCCGGACACTTTTCCATGTCCCGAAATCCCAGGATTACTTCTCCGGGATCCCCATATTATTACTGATTCATTTACAGAAAGAAAGAGATGTTGAAAACGAAAAAAAGACTTCATTTGACATGAAACAAGAGAAATTCAGAACACCATAATTTGGATTCAAAGTGAACTTGAGCCATTTGCACTTGCAAGGGAATTTCGGGACCTGCCTGAATAACTGTATTTGTTCAAATATTTTGTGCAAAAACTGTGTGATAACGAATAATCTGGTAGCAACTGAATACACTTCTTCATTTCACTTTGTTGGCCTTTTTTGAAAAAGGAAANCCAAGTCTTGCTAAATGAACAATCATCTCAAAAGCAAATTCCTGCCATGCATACATAACTGCATAGTATGTACTAGGCCATTCAATCCCGGGATTCAGAATCCCGGCATTCCGGGATCCCGGACACTTTTCCATGTCCCGAAATCCCAGGATTACTTCTCCGGGATCCCCATATTATTACTGATTCATTTACAGAAAGAAAGAGATGTTGAAAACGAAAAAAAGACTTCATTTGACATGAAACAAGAGAAATTCAGAACACCATAATTTGGATTCAAAGTGAACTTGAGCCATTTGCACTTGCCTGAATAACTGTATTTGTTCAAATATTTTGTGCAAAAACTGTGTGATAACGAATAATCTGGTAGCAACTGAATACACAACAAGCTTTTACAGTGTGGCAGAATCGTTCTTCATTTCACTTTGTTGGCCTTTTTTGAAAAAGGAAATCTGCAAATATGAGTAAATTTTTTTGACAAGTAATATAGATTTTTTAGAATAAAAATATTTAAACATCAAATAACGTACTCTTTTACTAACAAGTCTATTCTGCACTGGTAACAAAAAGTTTGTAACCGGTAAATAAAGTTCCTGTCAATTTTTAAACCCTTTTCGCATTCTGTGTACTCTTGTAACCGGTAAATTTTCTTACCATCTCATAAGCTGGTAATAAAGTATTGCCCCGTGAAATATGCAATGCCAGAGTCTGCACAATTCTTCATAGTTGAATTGCTGAATATTTTAACTGATTACCAACGTACCTAGAATCACGGTGACAAGAACTGGTAACATTTTTTGGTAATAAAATTTTCCGGTTACAAAATCTTCGGTAACGTGCAGAATAGACCTGTAAGGGTCACTATGCTCCCCCAAGACCAAATGTGGTGACAATGAATCTGTATGCTTTGAAAAAAGGCGAACCTACTGTAAAGTGCAAAAATTTGTGATGAAGTCGAAATCCCGAAAAATCCCGGGATCCCAGGATTAGAATTGTGGGATCCCGAAATCCCGGGATTGTTAAAATGCTTCGAGATTGAATTCCCTAGTATGTACATAAGTTGGTAACTAGATGACTATTACTCCTTTTCAATTATTATTACCGTTTTTGTTGCCTTGCAATTTAAAGTCGGATGTGCGCAATGCCAAACAATACTTTGAAGTGGCTCAAGATCCAATTGACAAACTAAAGAAATTCAAACAAAGTAAAATGTTAGCATGCAAATGCCTCAAGCTGCTGCAATTTCAGCTTCGACTTTCGAATAATTTTCAGTGTGGTGGTAGCCATTCGAGACAAGTGTGTATGTACAAGTAGAAGTGAGCAAATATTTTTTTGTAAGAAGTGAGCAAGTTGGTAAGCTTTTCCTGACATTTAAGCCCAAAGCCAACATTGAAATATTTAAGTATACCAACACTCGCGCAGCATAGGCACGTGAGCATCATCAAATATTGTTATATGTTAGATGTTACGAAAACATTTTATGAGCGTATCGTGTGGTCCATGAATGAATTTTTTTTACTCATTCATTCAGTCAAATATGTTTATACATGTCCAAGTATTTAGGTAGATACATATGTACATATATATGTGTGTGCATTAGACCGTCCGTTAATAAAATTTTGTTGTCAAATTCTACAAAATTTTTTTTTAAATACATTTTTATTTTGATAAACGTGATATACATATTTATCGTCAGCAAGCTTATTGTTCTTTACTTGTGCTATGCTTCAACGAGCGTTTAGCCCGTGGCCGGAGGGTTTTGGAGGACCGGCAGGATCCGACAGCATTGAAGATCTTTTAACCAATATTAAAATATTTTTACTTGCTACAAGAAATTTTGATCATATTAATAACTAGCAGACCCGGCGAACTTCGTCCCGCCCAAAATATTTATATATTTTATTGAAACTTTTTGGTCCAAGATTTTCACCAACAATTCACGCTTACAATTTTCATAGGCACATTCGTCTGCTAAGATTATGGTTTGGTGATCATTTGCCGCTTTAAATAACCTAAGGAAAGTGTTATATCCGTGAAGAAGTTCATGAAATTCTCCAGTTGTGCGGCATTTTATAGCACGGTTATTCGCAAAGCGAAATAAATTTTTTCCTCTTCACTCCCTGGCGGCAACAACCCGGTTCTATAGTGAATGTCCTAGAAGCTTTACAGTATAGTTGGTGGCAATTTCAAAATGGGTGCGAATCATTGTTCTACAGAAATGCAATATACATATACTTATTTCAGACGAAATACCTTAAAAGTTTGAACGCATAATAATATTGGAAAATCACATCCATTGGGCCAATTGCAACGCAGGAGCGTTCGATATACTCAATGGTGCAACAGGTCGATTTAATCTGACCTTCACGGCCCCTTTTCTCACTTGGCTATTTTTAGTAATAGCTCGACTTCAGCACCACTTGGCAGCACGTTTTTGCAATAGTATTGCATACATATTTAAAACATTAGCCAAATCGGATCATAAATAAGATTTTTAGTAATAACTCAACTACAGCGCCAACTGTCGGATTAAATTGTGAAACTAAACCATCCAGAGACCCACTCAAATACACAAAAAGTTTCGTTAAAATCCGTACAACCATTTAGGAGGATTTCACTCACAAACACACCTACAGAAGAATAAAAAATTTCATTCAAAGATAGCTAAAGGTCGGTACGTTTGTAGGCCTCACACCCCTTTTCAAATAGCCCAAATTTTCTCCATGAGTATGGGCTTGATTTCAACTATATACATATCTCCATACGAAGTTCCGGTACTGTACCATGAATACTTTCAGAGATATGCAGTATAAAAATTCGATTTATATGGGAGGAGCCACGCCCCCCTTTCCAACAGCTGCCCTCTTTCTTCATGAGTATGCGATTGATTTCGTATATCTCCATACCAAGTTCCAGAACTCTACCATGAACACTTCCAAAGATAGGCAGTATGAAAAATTCGGTTTGTATGGAAGATGCCACGCCCCCTTTTCCAATAGTTCCAATTTTTCTCCAAGAGTATGCGATTTATTTCGTACATCTCCATACAAAACTCTAGAACTCTACCAAAAAATTTCCAGAGATAAGCAGTATGAAAAATTCGGTTTGTATGGGAGATGTCACACCCCTTTTTACAAAAGCTAAAATTTTTCTCCAAGGGTATGCGATTGATTTCGTATATCTCCATACCAAGTTCCAGAACTCTACCATGCACACTTTCCGAGATATGTAGCATGAGAAGTTCGGTTTTTATGGGAAGTGCCCCGCCCCCTTTACATATATATTTTTTTTTTAGCCTAAAACCATCCTTGGGACACGTGCGGCAGGTGGCAGTTTTAAAAAAATCGGTTCAGCCGCTCTCGAGCCTTGCGAAAACTAAAAAAC
>NW_016164566.1:0-1493 GCF_001687245.7 Rhagoletis zephyria | reverse complement strand
CATTTTTTGGTTTGTCGCATATATCTTTATCAAAGTGCAAAAGTTGATCTTGCTAGGAATAAAAATGTATTTTTAACAAATTTTTAACTGCGACCACTTTTATGTGCGAATCGCCGAAATGAAATGGTATGTAGAAAATAGGTGTACTTTGAGGGGGTGTGTGAGGCTGAAAGTTGTTTTTATCACAAAATAACTTATGAACTTCTCTTAGTTGGAGATTTAGCTGTAACTTGACATCAAAACATCTAAGTTTCAAGACAGTCGATTTTTGTATTTTTGTCCACCTTCGCGGCACTGTGCTACGTACCGAATTTTAAGCAAATCAGACCGTAAATGAGATTTTTTCGAATAGGTCGGTCCCTGGTCCACTTCTCGGAAAAAATGGATCATATATGCTAATATAAGCTATAAAGCTACTTACGTACCAAATTTTAAGAAAATCGGACCATAATTAGATTTTTTCGAATAGACCGAAAAGAAGTAAATTTTTTTAGCCTAAAACATGGTGGTTACCGAAAGCTATTTATATACAAAATTTCATGAAAATTGGACTAGCCGTTCGCGAGATTACCTGTTACAAAAAAAAGGGACTTCTCTTTATATAATTAGTATAGATAGTATAGATATAGATATAGATAGATATAGATATAGAAGATAGATAGATATCTTTTATTAAATGAATATTATCATTATACTAAAAACACTCACTTCATACTGAAGTAAAAATAGCACATATCGCACACCGTCTTCAAAAAAGTCACAACTCAAAATTTGGCATTTTTGAGATTATGCTCTAAAAATGTACGCAGAGCTTTTATTTACCTTTCAGCAAAAGCTGGTGCGAATTTTTGTTATAATTTGTTTAAAAAAAACCTAAGCTAAAATCGCCCTTGCCCATATGATTATCATGTGCTAAGAAATAGTTTTTCGCATTTTCTGACAAACGTATTATTTTGAGTTGTGTCTCTTTTGAAGGCGGTGTGCGATATGTTCTAACCTCTAGTCACTAATAGTGACTTTTGGTGGTGAACATGGATTTTGAGACTATTTGGTATTCAGTAAGCTGTCTCACGTCTCTAGTCTCAAAAAAACAGTCACTAATTTTTCAGCTGGCTCTGTAGCTCGTTTCTGTAACCCTTCTCTACCAATTATTTCTCTACTGGTAGAGAATATACGTCATTCTCTACTACTCATTAGCAGTAGAGAACAAGGCGGCGAATTCATACCTCAATTCGCCTTGGTAGAGAATTGTTACAGAAACGATCTACTGATCTGTAGCTCGTTTCTATACCTCTTCTCTACCGATTATTTCTCTACTGGTAGAGAATATAGTCATTCTCTACTACTTATTAGCAGTAGAGAACAGGGCGGCTAATTCATATCTCAATTCGCCTTGTTAGAGAATCGTTACAGAAACGAGCTACTCGTCACACAAAAAATTATAGAGGAAAAGATAATTTAAAGATCATTTAAAAAAACTAGACTAACCAAAA
>NW_016164565.1:0-31006 GCF_001687245.7 Rhagoletis zephyria | reverse complement strand
TGGAATTTTGTATGAATAACAGAATGACTGTGAACTTGAATATACATACATACATATGCACATATCTACTTAAGGCGCCTTGTTGGAAACGCCAGATTTGTAACTTTATTTCATGGAGAGAAAATCGAGAAATATTTAAACTGCACCATACAAAAATTCTATTGAAGTTTACATTGTGCCACCTTAAGGCCGTTAATTTATCTGTTTTCAAGTATAGTTAAATCATTGGTGCTCTCTCTTTCCATCCTCTTACGTTCTTAAGGCCTCCTAAATAACTTTCTGTTCTCTTTCTTTCTTTCTTGCTGTAGTTAAGTTTAAAAAATGATTTAACTATATATTTTTTAAATTTATCTGCTCCTGGCAACACAAAAAAAGTCTTCGCGTATTGGGACACACGTCGCTATTGGCAGTCATAACTTTAAAGTAGCGAAGGACGACTTTGTTTACTTAGGATCCACCATAAATACCACCAATAATTCAGTCTAGAGATAAAGCGAAGAAGTGTGCGACGAGTACCGAAGAAGATGGAATAACGAACTGTACGAGCTTTTTAACGACATGGACATAGTTAAGCGCATAAAAATACAACGAAAAAGTCCTTCGACTCCACACCTATGGGTGGAAAACGAAAGCAAGGGCGCACACGAACACAATGGAAGGACCAGTGTAATCGCGCCCGTGCTGGTATATGGCACAGAAGCATAGACAATGACTGTATCCGATGAGGCGGCTCTTGGAGTATTCGAGAGATTTTACGGATGAGCTTGTCCATCGACACCCACGCCGACGCTCCAGCTCTGAAAGTAGGTATTCAACTCGGAACCCGTTGGTGGTAGCGGAGGAAGCGTGAGGCCCCCACTGTGATAGAAAGACCAAGTGAAGAAGGATTTGACATATCCAATTGGCATCAGTTGGCACAGAGGAGAAACGACTGGCGTGCTTTGTTGTACACGGCCAAAATCGCTTAGGCAGTTATCGTACAAAATAAGAGCAGAAGAAGCTTGGACACTTTTTGGTTTAGGTTGAAAGTAGCGAACTGAAAATTCAACAGACGAATGTACAACAAATTTTCGAGCTTTTGACTCAAATGCCTGATTTTCCAAATTCCTTTAAATATCAGACAGCCTTTCCAACAAGGCACTATGCGCTTATGCAGTTTTCTTAGCTGAGCACAGAGAAAATTAACGTTCTTCGTCTAAATTTTTGCCATCTCCATTAGAAAAAAACGGGTGGCAGAGAAGAAAAAAATAGTGTTGCAACATGAAAATCTCAAAGTCAATGCCAAAATGTTGAAAGTCAACGCAGACAACGCAGACAAAGCGCGGATAATAAAAAGAAGCGTATGTACGTATGTATGTATACAAAAATCCGTGCACAGTAAAAGCCAAGAATCATTTATGAGCGAAATTCATCGGCTTAGACAACGCTGGCTTGCCACACAGCTACCGCTGAGTTATTGCAGAGTAGTTGGCTTGTGTGGCAGAGAGGCAGTGGCATAGTAGAGTAGACGTATCGGTTTGGGGGTCAGAAAAGAAGTCAGCAGGCGGTGTGTTTAACATAATGAAAATTGATACCACAGCAAAGTAAAGCATGGAAAATTGTTTTTCCACAGCTAATGTTCCTGAGTGCACTGCAGTGGGACAAGGGAGACAGACTAAAATTTACAGATGCCAAATGAATGTCTTCGCGGCGCTTGCTGTGCGCTGACAAAACTCAAATGAACGTCAATGCGCCACAGCATTTTGAATGTCTCCATGTGTCTGCCGTCTTGCAGTCCTTTCTGTTTGTGCCATTGTGTATGCGCGCGCGATTGAACGCACATCAATTATTCTTGTAACATAACGCCCAATGGCCCCACCGTAGCTGGTAGGTACATCCATATATACTTATGTATCTAGCCGTATCCCGAAGTATTTGCTTCTTAAATCAAAAGAAAAAAATATTTAAGCGTATTTATGTTTCAAACATTAAACATAAGTTGCATGCCACAGTGCCACAACCCCTTTCACTAAGCACTTTGTAGCAAATAATGCGTATCAATTTGAAATTAGTTGCTTTCAGTTGGGAAAACAGCTGGAAAGTTGCAACATCAGCAGACGCAAAGATTTACTCAACGGAACTGATTTGTTGCATCGAAATGCAGCCACACACGCCCCTCCCAAATATGCCGCAATGCATATTGAATACTTAGCTAAGCTGCAAGCTGCAATTTATAACTGTGTACATACTACACACTTATGTATGTAGTACCTATATACAGTGCATACACTCCCCGGGCATATGCAACAAATGAATGAAGTATGGCCTGTCATGACAATGACAAAGTGTGAATTATGTGGATTGTCTTACCAAATTTTCAAGCAAAAACTGATGCAGTCTGTACGCTTCATGAATTTATGTACGAGTGGATTCTTAGTTCGACAGCTTGTCTTACCGATTGCTTTGCTGTCTGTTGCTTTTCCATCTTAATGGCGCAGCGAAATGAAATGTACGTAACTCAAAATGCCAAAAGATATATATTTTATTCCCAGCAACACCCATACCCATCCATTAGCCAGTCTGCAACGGGCGCTAAGTCTCTTATAAATGAGTATAATTAACACTTTGGCTGTCTGAATTGAAAATAATAAGCTTTATACACATAAATATGTATGTATGTATGTACATATCAAAAAGGGGTGAATTCGATTGAGAAAGTTCTCTTGACCTTGATGTGTACGAAGAAATGCATATTAGTCATTAAGGAGAAAAAATTCAATCTGGGTACATGACAGCAGTTGAATATCTAAAGACGATGTTGTTAGAATTATGTAGGTATTAGGAATTAAGTAGACACATATATCGGCTGTTCAGGGTAGACATACATAAATCGGAATTGAAAAATAAGAATCGAAAAATAGTACATTTTGCAGACGGATTCGAAAATTTTCAATCTGACAATCAGTTATAAGATTTCTTGCTCTATTGCAGGTGTCTGATACGAGCAACCCATAAATAAAGAAAATGTTGGTTATCTAACTCGCTTCAATCATTGAGACTAAGACCGTATTCGACAAAGGAGAGCAAAGAAACCCCTAACAAAATCAAACAACCTAGTGTGGATATAGGCAGGACCACATTTTGGCAACAAACTGAAGCTAATATAATGGTAATAACGAGCATGTTTTTTTTAGCCCGAATTGATATATGTGTCTTCTTTATCTAAGATATGTACAAACAAATTTATGTATGCACAGCTAAATATTTTAAAAGAAGAATAGGAAAATAATTTTTGAGTGACGATACCCTTGTTATTTGGTACTTAATAGATTAACCGTCCATTGCGTTAACTAACTTTTTTATTCATTTATATAAGACTATGAAATACTGCTAAGATTCCCAAAGTCTTTTCTGCCCTTTCCAAGTTGGAAGCATAGCGAATGGGTCTGTTTGTCAGCGAAGACTAGGCGAAGTATCTCCTGTCATCATACAAACAGTAACCGAATTCACACCTTTCGCACCGCACCGCATTCATGTCACTTTTGACAGTTCTAATTTCGGGAAAGTAGAGAATTTCAATTTTATGTGGGACCCATTATTAAGACCAATAATAATTTTAGCATGGAAATCCAACGCAGTATAGATCTTGCCAACAAGTGCTACTTTGGACTCTAAAAGTCACTCATCATGTCCGTGTTGGTATATGGCGCATAAGCATAGACAATGACAACATCCGATAAGGCGGCTCTTACAGTATTCCGAGTTGGCGACGGCGAGTGTCGCATTCGATGGAACAGTGAGCTGTATGAGCTTTATAAAATACAGCGGTTCCGCTGGCTTGGCCATGTCGTTCGAATGAACTGAAACGCTTCAGCTGGTGATGGTAGAGAAAGAAGGAGGCTTCTACTGCTATCTACCACTCCGCAATGTTCAAGCAAAAAATGTAGAAAAAAGGTATTTTCTTAACAGCGATCGTCCCTCGGCAGACAATGACAACCCTCTGAGTATATCTCTGCCATGAAAAACAGCTTCTCATAAAAATACAATCGCCATTCGGAGTCGGCGTAAAAATGTAGGTCCCTCCGCTTTGTGTGACAACATCAAGGCGCACGCCACAAATCGGAGGAGAAGCTCGGCCAAACACTAACATAGATTTGTGTAAGCGCCAATCTATTATTATTATTATTATATTCCTTATAAGAACAATTGCCGGAAAAGGTTCAGAAAATATAAGCGCGCAGACTTGGCATAAAGAAAATAATATTCAGCCTCATTGCGAGTGTCGTGGTGAGTGCAAATTGTATTTAGAGAGTCGAGTTGATCGATAAGTGCATGCCATTGCCTAATATTTCGACTCGACTAGTGTATTAAAACGGAAAAACTTGGCAGCACTGGTTAGTTTTCGACAATTTTCGTCGTATACTTCTTTCAGCATGACTGTTAACGAAGCGTGCAATTAAGTCTAATTTACGACTAACACAATGAGGCTGATTATAAATTATATAGCACGAAAATTTCGCACCGGATCAGAGAAAAATCTGTGAAGAGAAGATTTCTACAGTATGGTTGAATTTCGTAAAAAGTCAGCAAACGTAGCATTAATAATACTTCAAATTAAACTCCTTTCAGAATTGTCGAGTGAATACTAAGTCCTCCAATAATTATGTTATTTTTTTATTACGAGTACCTTTTATTTAAAAGAGGACAAATATCTTTTAGAACAACAAATTTAATAAAAATCCTGGAACTTCATTCAAGGCTGCAAATCAGTCATTCTTCCATTGTTTGCCCACGAGAAGTACAATAACTGCGTTAAATACTCAAAACAAAAGCACCAGCTAATCTCACAAGATCAAAGCAAAGCACAAAACCACTTACGCAACATAAATTAACCCCTTTTTTGTACAACATTTACATGCATGTATATTAAACATACGACCCGCAATGTTTTTGTTGTTTTGCTATTATTTTGTTGCTGTTGAATTTTTTGCTGTTATTGTTAAAGGCGATGATGAATTCGATAACATTTATAAGCCGCCAAACAAGCGAAGATTATCACATTATACCCCATACAAAGTTAATCGCCTAAAATAATGTACGTGAATACCTGGCAGCGAAGCAGAAAAACACAACAGACATGCAGGCATACAATACGCATCTATTTAAATAATAAGGATATCAACGACTGCGGCAAAGGGAAAGTAGGAAAAAAATCAAATATTTAGCATGCATACCAGTACGCAGTAAAGCGATGTTGTGTACGAAGGTAGAACATAGCACAAAGTAAGTATGTACATATATGCCTTCGGGGCGCCAGAAAACCAAACGGCACACAATTTATGAGAAAATCAAATAAAGCGAGCGCTGGAAAACCGGTATCGGCGAGCGGCAGGAGGAGGGGTATGGCCGCAAGGAACCAGTATATTGCATAAATTAATCAATAAAATATAAGAAATAAAAAAACACAACAACAACATGCGAGAACCAGTTGTAAATTGAGAATATTGAAAATGAAAGCGGCTGCGTCAGACCCCGAGGTACTTACAGCGTTCGTACAAAGTTTGTACAGGCGCACTATACATACATACATATGTACATACGCATGCTGTACCGTAAATGTACACAGGCTAGCATGTGGTACATATGTATGTATGTATGCATAAGAACGGGTATGCGGCAGGATGTGATAATGAGCAAGGATGCACACGCTAACTGTGCATATGTGTTCCAGTGTTTCAATAGAAAAAAAGGGGCGGCATAGGGTTGCTGTAGCTGCCTGCCGACGCGACGCGACGCTGGCGACAATTGTTTTGTGTTTGTGTGCGATAATTTTTTAAAATGTACAGCCCTCCAGGGGCTTGCAAACAATTATTTTTTTTTTTTTGGTTTCTTGCTGAGACGCTGTCTTTGTGCATAATATCAATATCGTTTGGCTGCAAGTACGAGTAAATGTATACATATTTACTATATATTCATGCGATTCTTATTCATTATGCACAGCTTTTATGCATAATTAAGGCGATACTATGCAAAGGGGATGTGTGAAATATGTGCGCATTTGGTCCTAATTGGCTTAAGTTGACTGAGTTAGTGCGCTACGTGAGCACAGTGTCGAAATTGAATGCAGGATTTTTAAATCTGATTTAGAGAATCGCATTCAAGGTGGTGCATGGAAGCGAAGAGTTGATTTTTGGTTGGTTGATATTAACTCATAAGAAAATATAGGCCAAAAAGTTTGCAAGATTGAAAAAATTCCAGTTTATCGATTGTATCCGACTTAAAGCTTAAACAGACGGGAGCGTTGATCCCGATCAACTCGGGAATTAACTGCAGTTGATCCGGATTTAGTCCGAATTAATCCGAACCAACGCTGCCGTTTGTTTAAGCTTTTACATATGCTGTCGCTTTATAATCCGGAACTTTTTAAGAATACAATCAGATAGCGAGGCTCTTTCTACACTAATAACGGCCGATGGCAGCGTTGAAGCTCATTGCTCGATGAAAACTCGGACAGGAATAATTCTGCACACATAAAAATGAACTTTGACTACTGTAGCGCTGTGCTTCCGAAGAGTTTATTCCAATTTAAATATTACCTAAATAATCTGGATTCCAACCTGATCTAAGTTGAAGTTCAGTGAGTCCTGATATCGGTCGACATATCTGACTACAGAGGACGCTGCGGAGCCCCCAAAGGATACCGAAGTTCACCTTGCAGAACCCTGCTTCAAGTTAGTTTTAGTCGGAGATCGGAAAGGATTTCTTCTATGGAGGAATCTTAGAGCCTAACTCTGCATGGCAATTTTGTTTAAGAAGTAGAAGTATCAGCCACAGGCAAGTTTTTTAAGTGGAGTTACCTCTGCACGCAGGGTTGCGATAATTTTTATAAACTTCATTGCTCTGCCATAAGGTGGCAGAATGTAGAACAATTTGTGAACCCTTCTTTGACAACGAAGTCAGCCAGTTTCCAAATTAATTTTCACTGAGACGACTTCAGAAAAGGCAATCGACGCTACGAAAATCTATAGCTTGGACGACGTTCTAACCCAAACCCATTTCAGTGCGTTGAACGAACGCTGCTTAAAAAAGTGCTTTCCTCGATTAAGAACCGCAAGAAACATAATGGAACATCGCTAGAGCGCTATGGGGAAGATTATCAGGCATGCAGTTCGGTTTCAGGAAGGCTAGGTCCACGATGGGATCGGACATGCCAGTCAAACAATATACTATTTTCTTATTACTCTGGACGAAAGAAATGCAAGAAAATGGGAGAAAATACTACATGCTGCACAGAAGTTTAATGGCCCACCATATCTTCGCAGTTTTATGTATATGCAGCTATCTGCCCAAAATTTACGAAACATAGGATGCAGTCAAAAAATACAATATTTACTGTTTTGAGGCCTGCGAGTTTTAAAGCAATCTACGCCCCTAACCTACGGCTAAACCTTCCAAAGTGTGCAAAATGATGGTAAATAAGTATTAGTTATTGCCAACT
Organism: Rhagoletis zephyria; assembly: GCF_001687245.7. Taxonomy (NCBI): domain Eukaryota; kingdom Metazoa; phylum Arthropoda; class Insecta; order Diptera; family Tephritidae; genus Rhagoletis; species Rhagoletis zephyria. The sequence goes on along the minus strand of NW_016164565.1, from coordinate 23,529 downwards.
AAATATGGAGTTTGCGGCAACGAAATAACCTCATCGAAGACTTTGTAAGCATCGTTTCTGAATCCAGGCTGACATTTAAAACGTACGCTGACTTCGTAGTCGGAAACAGCGAAAAATTTGTAGCAAGTTTGATGCTGAACGGCGGGCGCCTAACGAAGAACACAGAAAGCAGAAAATCCATACAAGTTGCTGCAGGACTATCGAGGTTATTGCCGAATGTCGGACGCCTAACGAAAAATACAATGCACTAAAATGGCCGGCGTAATTATGGGCAAAGTCATACGACCGCGAATCTAGATCTTCATCGACTCTGAACTATAAGAATGTGTTGTGCGCTACAAGCAGCGTCAAAAGAGACATCGCTGGTAATCGCAGAATTCTGTCTATTTTTTATAGTACTATGGGACGCTAGGTTTACAGATCTCATTCAATATAACCAAACGGATTTGCAGGCGACATGTTAAAATTTAAACGATACTTTACAATCTTAACAAGAAGGACGGTCCTACTGCACTTGTATTTACAAAATAAGTAATCGAGTACGCTGAGAATTGTTTTGTCGTAACCCAAAAGATACGACGACATAATTGGGTCGGCCACTTATGTTTAATCCTTGTGAATATCGCTCTTGAGTCAAAATTGGTATAGGTTCAGTCTGGAGAAAAGAAAATATTTTTCTATTATACAGGATTTAAAGCATTCATCTTGTATGTACATATATAGGACCGACTGTAGCTCACCGGAAAATGCGTAATCGTAACGTATCTTTCTGTATACGAATGCATATCGTCAAGTATGCAGCCCACCTATACTATCACCAATCACCCATTTAGTGACATAGCACAAGGAAATGGGCATTCAGTTCGATGATGTGTATCAGTCATGCAACAATAACAAAAGAATTCGAAATGACAGGCCGAAGGAGGCGGGAATGAGTAAAACAAACACTTAAGAGCGCATAAACCATAGCATATACATACATACATATGTACATGCAGCAATCACAGCAAAAGTAGGTAAAATAGTAGCAGAAAAGTATGCGCCAGTTAGGTCTATCCAGCAACTTGCAACAATGATTGTTATAAGCTTTTTGTTGTTTATTCCGTAAATGCGGGCTCATTTGGTCGCTCTGGCTGGTTGTGCAGATACTCGATTGCACGATTGTTCATTCATAGGCCGGGTTGGCCACATTTTGGTCTCATTTAAATGAAAAAAAAAATACCCCTCATTGCAAACACTCCCTTAACCTTTCGAAATTGCAGCAATGCGATACCGCTTCCCCGTTTTAATTGTTTTGATGTTTTTTTTTTTTTATTTAAATTATTTATGCGCTTCAGGCGACATACACAAATGAAATTAACATACATACCTACATACATACATATATGTATATATGCCTACTTTTTTACTAATCAAAGGGTTGCTCCGGTCTTAAATGCAAGCGAGCACACATACGGGTTCTTGTTGTCTGTCCGCTTGCCTATCTAAATACATGTCGTTGACATTTATAAGCGGACAATTTCTGCGTAGCATCGGTCTTCTCGGCATCTCGCTCAGGTATTTTACCTTTTTCAATTGAAAAGTGCATTGCAAAAGAAGCTGTCAAGCCATTATAGGCTTTCACTCTATCATCGCCTTTTTTAACAGCAGCCATTGCCACATACCTTTCTGCTTTGTTCTTTTCGATTCTGCTCTGAGCCCGTAAAAGCATACTTCCTGCATATCCCCTTTTCCGTTAAAACCCATTTCACTATTTAGCTGCTGCTATTCCCATTTTATTTGTCTATTTAATTTAAGGAATAAATTATTACAAAGCAATTTATTTACATAGAAATTAATTTGACCAACCGATGATGATGCAGCACTTTGCTGTGGGTAAAAAAAAAGTGAAAGTTTGTTGTTGGTAGGTAAACATCAATTGGCTTGATTATGTTGACAGCTGTCGACAAAAGTTAGAAAGAAAGCAACATAGCAGTAGAGTAGGTAGAACGTACTTATGTATGTACCTATGCGCATAGAAAAACTCAATAGAGTGAGAGAGGAAAGCAAATTATAAAATTTAAACAGGAAAGAAAGCTTGATCTCTCACGAGTCTATTAATGTTTTATATTTTAAATTTATGGCGTTTTCTTTTCTACCGAAAAAGGTTATCCTTTCATTGCCCTCTTCGTTCAAATACTAAAAAGAACGCAGTGAAAAGGCAACATTTTTTTGCAGAAAATAAAACGCCATTAGTTCCTTATGCACCCAAACTTATATGACCGAAGTACTATACGAAATTTCAATAGGTTATTTTAGGTGAGAATTATTACCACGGGTAAGTATTTTTAGCAATACGATTAAGGAATTCCTAAACTTCAAAATGCTCGGCCGTCCATCTGCCGCGGCTTTCGTTTTGTCAACTATCTTGCCATAGTCTTAGTCTCTTGTTTCTTACTCTTTCCCTTTCGTTGTCACTTGGATTCGTTTGCGCCTTAAGCTCCCATATTTTCTGCTGCTGATCTGCGCATCGGCGGTAAGGTAGCCACGCGACAATCAGGGTCTTGGACTCGCTTATATGGCTCTCAATGCTAGTTTGGAGTGTCTTAGCTATCTCTCGGAGGTATCTGCATGTTTCCTTGACTTGCATTGGCGCCTAGCCACCGCGTTTCAGAAAACTATATGATGGATAAGCTACCCAGTAGAGGCACGCTATAGTCGAAAACCGAGAAAAGAAAGAGTCAGAGGTCTTCTGACTTTATGTGAACTGCTCTTGGACAGAAATGCATTGTGTCAGCTTAACAAAAGTAGGGCGAAATCCTGGACTGCAAAGTGTTTGTGGCTGAAGGTGGACCGTAGGCCGCAAGGGATCAAATTTGATAACCAACGTCCCGCATAAACAAAAACGTTAAACAGTAAACAGTAATCAAAAATTAACTTTTTAAACAACACGAAAAAGTGCAAAGGTACATTCGTATAGTTTTTATGCTAAAGTATTCGTAAATGTTTTNAAAACGTTAAACAGTAAACAGTAATCAAAAATTAACTTTTTAAACAACACGAAAAAGTGCAAAGGTACATTCGTATAGTTTTTATGCTAAAGTATTCGTAAATGTTTTGTGTTTTGTATGTCGGATGAACACCCACTACATGCTGAAAGCCAAAAACGCGCGCGTCAAGAATATCCTTATAAATTTTCAATCAGTAAAATCGCGTGCAGAATGCGAAAATTTCATTAGTGAAACTTGAAATTTCCGTGTTGAAAATAATGAACAATAAGAGCAGGGAGGCAGAAGAGTAACCAACAGCGGCGAAGTCAAAGGCGACACAACAAGGCGGCTTTGCGGAGGCGGCGGAAGCAAATAAGGGCACAACAAGGAAATTGCAAAACAAGAAGCTCAAGGAGCTATGTACAACAAATGAAAATCACAAACAACAACAAATGAAGTAATGAGCAAGCGAACGAAAGAATGAATAAGCAAACGAACGAATGAACGAGTATGCATAAGTGACGCGCTGAATGAATCGTTTGCTTTCTCAGAAACTCGACTGAATTCATGAATGTACAATATTGTACAGTTGAGTGGGTGGCTGAGGGAGACCAGTTTGGAGCACGCGGCGCGGAAAGCGGGTGCAAAGTGAAAATGTCGAGGTAACAAGAAAACAAATCACGTTTTAATTTTGTTTAACTAAATGGAGAAAATTGCATGAAATGCGCGTAACATGGAAAAAGCAATGGAGGAAAAGGCAAGCGGAGGCGATGATTGAAGGATAGGATACCACAGCTGGGTGCGAATATAAAATGTACTACAAAATATTGGTAGATATGTACTAGGGTTGCAGTGTTGTAAGAGTTTGAAGAAGAAGCAGGAACAAAAACGAGCGCGTGATGATGATGTGCATTTTCACAGGGAATTGCATAGAAACAGGCAGACAGATAGTCAGCCAAACGGCCAGAGTGGCAGATGTAGATATTTAGATATGCAGGAGCTGAAAAAGAGAGTCGACATGGGTGAACAGTTGGCTAAAGGGCTGTTGGCGGACAGAGCTATTTTAGTGCTGTCATTGCTGTTTACAATTAAACACAATGTCTAAGCATAAAAAATGCAACAACAGAAAATATATGTAAATATGTATAAGTAGCTGAGTAGCAGAGTCTTACATGAAAAGAAAGGGAAAATATGTGAATTGGTATGTTCATAGAAGCTTGTGTGCGAAGTGAATTGCAAAAGACAATGCCACAACTGACACGTTGCGGTTGTGGCTAGGGAAAAATATGCCAAAGTGAGGCTGGGAATGCCGCTCAAGTACCATAAGTTGAAGGAAATGCGTGAAAGCAGTTGGCACTTAGATGAATACAATTTATACAATACTCGTATTCGTTTAACCGATATATTTTATTGAAAGAAATAAGTGTTTGAAATCAGTGAAAAATTATAAATATGCAAATTCTTTTGGAGATAACATAACCTATTTCATAACTTATCTCTTCGCTCCCGACTGTGTGTATCTTAGAATTATTTTATGACCCTATCCGAGATATGCTTTGCAAAAGATGAAACGGAGAACAGTACAACGTCTGCGACCAGAGAAAAAAATTTTGAAAACAAGGGAAAGAACGAAGAACGTGATTGCACTTGTTCTTAATAATAAGATTGATTCTCTTCCAAATACGGAGCAAAAATTGCGAGTTGAAGTTAAAGAGCTTGTAAATGAAATGAAAGGAATGGGAATTCTCCTTATTTGACGCTGTAACTGCCTAAGCGATGTTGGCCGAGTTCAACAAAGCACGCCAGTAGTTTCTTTTCTGTGCTACCTGACCCCGACTGGAAATGCCAAGTGAAGCCAAGTTCTTCTCCACCTGGTCTTTCCGTCGCAGTGGGGGCTCCCCACTTCCTCTGCTACCACCAGTGGGTTCCGAGTTAAATACTTTCAGAGCCAGCGGAGCCGCTGTATTTTACTTCGCTGCACTATGTCCATGTCGTTGTAAAGCTCATACCGTAAATTTTCCGCAAAATCTTTCTATCGAATACTCTAAGAGCCATCTCATCGGCTCTTTAAGAGCCTCATATACAGAGGAGGTAGATCTGCAAGCTTCTCTAGAGCCGCGGTGAGTATTGTTCTCATTACACTACCGATTGTCACGTACGCAAGTCATTGGAGTCTGTTCAGTTTAACCTGTCTGGACTTAATTTCTGCTTTATTCTGCCAAAGGGGCTCGACGTAAGTTAGAATCGATTTGGACACACATATCGCACACGACCTTCAAAAGTGGCACAATTGAAAAATTTGCATTTTTGAAGTTATACGCCAGAAATGTACACAGAGCTTTTATTTCGCTTTCAACAAAATATGGCGCTTGTTATAATTTGTTTTAAGTGTTTTATTTAAAACTAAAAACTGGCCGAATTGGATCACCCCTTGAGAGTACATAAGTAATTAGGAAGCGTTTTACTTCTCTACCGAAAAGTTCTCAGCGCCGAACAAGATTCTAAAATGAGGGATTTTTTAACTTACATTATTCATGTATGAGTCCTGAAGAAAATTTACCAATTTCTTAAGTAAAAAGAGCTTCCTACTCGTTTTGGGAAACTGGCGTAATTTTTCTTAACAGTGTAGATGCATGAAGGTGCTAGGTATACTTGTTTATAGTTAATTTAATATACAAATTTTATCCGTAGGACTTAAGCAGTCGTGCCGAAAAGGCTCTATACTTTCAGTGTGTTTGGAACAAACGAATCTTTCTACTGGCGAAAAGGATATCAAACATTAAGAAGCCTCAGGCATGGACCTGCTACTGGGATACTAGAGGCGAGTTTGAGGTAAACTTCTAAATTAAGTTTTGAATTGAGTCAAATATTTACGTTGCATTTCGCATTATACAACCTCTATGACTCAAACTCAAAAAGGTAATATTTTCATTAAACTATTATTATCTATAATCATTCTGAAGGATAACGAGAATACTGCTTAGCGATTTATATATATGACCCCACTTTCTTTACTAAAGGTTAAGCACTTAAGACAAATGCTGCATTCAAATATGCTAAAAGGCAATCGTTGTGGCTGGCTTTTGTTTGGACGTCGAGAGCCATCGTTATTGTCGTTTTTTTTTTTTTTCTTGCGTTCGTTTTCAACTTTCCATAGCCGACAACGAATTTTGCTCCACAATAATAAATTTTATCATAATATGCATTCCTTTATGACCAGCACAATTATCCCATAATGAAAATGGACAAGTGGCAATTATTTTAACAACATTTTCAACATTCACCCGCAATTATTTTATTTATCTGTTTTCAATGCATTCATTTAAATTAGTCTAATACCAATTATGATTATCCTGTGCGGCATTTATAACACAGCCGACGACTAGCTGGCTATTTGCACAAACAAGCCGCTGCGCTTCCTTTCAACATATTTCCAAAAAAGAAAAAAAGAGTGAAACTGAAAAATTTAGCATTATCTAGTAGTTGTTGTACAATAATTAATCTTTTCTTACCTTTTTTGTATTTTAATTTTTTATATTTTATTAGTAGGTGTTGCTGTTACATACAACTCAAAAATTTTCTAATTACGAATGTGCCGTGTGTTCCATAATTTCTCATTCACATTACCTTGTAACTTTTCCGCTGCATTTCCTCTTCCATCTCTTTTGTCCTGCTGTTCAGTTTTGTGTTGCCGGTGTTCAAAAAGCGATAAAAATCTCCGTTTAACTATGCTACCACCGGCAAAAGGGCGTTAGCGGCGCTTGTTTTGAAAAAAAAAACAGCCAAACTATTCGTACTTGTCGGTTACTTTGAAAAGAAAAGAAGTTTTCCGAGCTATGTAATTATTGCGTTTTCATGCAGTGGAAAGGATCGAACCGTAATGTATGCAAGTCATATTTTGTATTCAAATACTGTTCAATTTCCTGTGCAGGACTATGAGCCGCCTTGCAGAATGTTGAGAAAATAAAGTTCGGGAGTTAGTTTAATTGGCAGTTAACTTATACAGTACAATAATTAAAGAAATTTAAGTAAGTATTATCAGCTATCAAAACGCAAAAAAGACTCTTGTCTTCTTATTTGCCAGTAAATTTTTTTTATCTCAAGCGTTCAACTGCCGTCTGATGTTAGATTAGGTTGGATAATGATGGTGTCCCAGACACAATTGGAAATGAGCACAAAACCCTGGGTTCGGTGTGCGGCTGCCATAATACGAAAAAAAAAGAAAGTAGTTCCCTTTGACATTTTTAACATCAACTGTGCTTATTGACGTTTAAACTCATCAAATTTTTGTTTAGGAAAATTTTACATTTTTTTAAAGGAGTTTTTTCGTATAAACAAAATGAATTTAATAAGGGTACTATAATTTTATTCACATAACGGTTCCGTGTAACAGGCAAAACGAATCGAGATAAATATAGACAAATGTAACTGTCTGTCCGTCCGTCCGTCTGTTCACACGATAACTCCGGTAAAAATTTAGAGATCTTAACGAAACTTGGTACGTGTACTTCCTTCGGACGTAATACGGATGGTATTGAAAATGGCCAAAATCGGACAATAACCACGCCTATCTACCATACAACGGTAGTTTTCGGAAATACGAAAACTGCGATATTTTAGTAACTACTGAAGATTATTCACACAAAATTGATATTTGCAATAATTTTTTAACGAAAAATATGAATATATTTTAAATTTTTGGCAAATGGGTGTAGCCACGCCCACTTATGGTTACATGCTTCGAATGCCGCATTATACTAAAGCCAGCCCTTCGACATAAGCTACTATTCCACACGAACACAGATAAGTATATATGCATGCACATACATATGTATGTACATACGTATCTGTAATTTTTCTCAGCAGGCAAAAGAGGCATTTACATGCATGCATCCGATTGGAATCCTTTTTTATGTACATATTCGCACCACTGACACGATTCCGCTGCATTGAATTCCGCTTACCACTACCACTCCCGCGCGACTAGGTGACTGTGGTTACATGAAGGCAAGGATGTCATTTTTGCAATTCTTGTAGTGATGTTGTAGTTGCAAGCGCAATATTTAATTGCTACAACATGCTGGAAGCGTGCACCGCCTGAATGACAATTTCCAATTGCAAGTTAATTTCAATGCTGCGGCACACTATGGGATTGAGCAATAAAATAGTTAAACAGCAAATAAGTAAGCAGCAACAACTGATGCAAATCATCAAGGATGGTAATGGTGTGAGTACCGAGTGCATCAGAGGGATGTTGGTAGTTGATTATAATGTTGAGAGGGAAAAAATCTGAGGGACTAACCTGACTGACATTGCGAGTGATGGAGTGCAAAGCGCAGCTGTTATGTCTGCTTGATTGGTGTCGCACGTCAGCCAGCAGAGATCGCGGGTCGCTGAAAGGTTGGCGAGCGAGGTTCACACTAGGAAACGTGTAAGAGAAAAAAAAACAAGTTTTCAATTATTCAATCTTTCACTCGTCTTGACTGATTGGGTCCCGATTTTCACATGCCACTTGACATACTCACGTTCCACATCGATGCATGCTCGCACACGAACATCCTTGTTTGTGCATTTTTTTTTGTTTGCGTTATCTAACGCACATGAATCTTGTTCGTTTTGAATTTAAAAGTTGGTATTATTGCTTGGAATTCCACTTGCTGGGGCATAGGAGCGCGCGCGAAATACCAGGCATAGCGCACACAAACTAGAATTACCAGGAAATTATTTCCCATGCGGTACCCTGCAGGAAATGAGGCTAACTTGAAAATAGCTTAAACCTGTTTTGGATTAACATTTAGCTGCTTAGTTTCTGTGAAGGAAACTACTTAACTACTTTTCTCGGCGATGGCCGCAAAGTAGTCGAAAGTGGATACCCCTGCATTTGGAAATAAAATGTCGATGAGAAACTCACTTTTGGTTGGTTCTTTTCATAGCTTATTAAAAGTGAGGTATTTATCGAAATCCCGCAAGTCGGAAGCAGAATAGCGAAAAACCACGACAGAGGGCGCCCATAAATCACGCAAGTGACTACTTTAGTAACTCCCGGTAGTGTAGAGAGAGCCGATGGTGACTACCGCCTAGGACATTGCCTTGTAAAAGTCGTCGATGAAATACACTGCAAGTAGTCGGTCGGTAATTGACGTTGTTTATCAGGTAGCTACCGATTCAGCAGTCCTGTAGTCACTCCTCCGTACAGGGTAACTACAAAGTTGCTTATTTTTATCCACTGATAATTATTTACTGCAGGGTAGCTTTGCACACACCAGAATGCCAACTGATTCACACCACCACCACACCAGTATTCTGCACAACCCGCCCTGTGATTTATACCCGCTGGTTTCATTCATCACTATGTGGCACTGCCAAAGCAAAGCTGAGATATATCTAAAGTCCCCGATGTACTGTGGGTATGTTTCAAGTGGGGAAGAGGATTCATTCTGCTGGCTTGTACGGCTTTAAATGAATCAAATGATTGCGTGATTAGTTTCTGCGGCAGATTTCACTTCATCCTGCGATTGCACTTACATACGTACAGACGTACATACATCCATGTGTACCTAAAACACAATCCCGACTTTGCATATACTGTATGTGTATAGATAGGTAAGTCACATACATACCTTGAAAATTTGGTACAATGCTCGCATATAAATTTACTCTCACAAGTAGAATTTTGCTTGCAATTGGATGTTTTTATTGGTAGATGATTCGCTTTTCAGTAGTTACGCTGTTGAACGCTGGTGGAAATTTCAATCTCGCGCAATGAAAGTGTGTGATTTTTGTGGCACAGAAATGCCAGCGCACACTTACACAAATGTGGGTAGTGTCATACAGAATCATGGCTAGGAGTTGATGTAACGGGGTGTTCTGGGACACATCCCGTTACAATATTTTGAATATTTTACTAAAAATCTTTCTCTAATAGATCGGGTACGGTTATTTCCACGCTCCCTGGAATTTCACTCACTACTTCAATTGACGCCTGCCTTGTGGGGTTGGACAGGCCCGACTTATTTTCGGAAAGACCACAGCTATTGTAATAAACTTTTCAACGATATCAGAGTATTAGAAGCTGAAATTAATCAGCAAAAATCGTGTTTTTGAAGTGAAACTTCTTTAGCGGCGGTTGGTTGGTTATAGAATAGAAGGTTAAAAAATAAGACTTAGATAAAGACCAATACAAGAATGAAAGTAAAGGTGACTACGTAAATAGATAAAGAAAAGGAAAAGAGGTAAAAATAATAACAAAATCAAAGGTGCGTAAGGACAGATGGAAGAATGAATATCAAAGTAAATTTAAACACTTTACTCATATGTATATGTAGATGAAGAAAATGATAAACATAAGGGGAAATACAAAAAAAAAAATATTAAAAAAAGACGGGGATAAGGATACCGAAAATTTGGGTTTAAGTAAAGGTAATTATAAACAAAAGGCATCAAATACAACATATCTGCGAAGTTTCAAGAGTTTGCCATGAAATTTAAAAATATGACAGCATGCAGAAAATCTGTCGCAGCTATTTTGTAATTTTTGAATTTTTACGATTTTTTATTTTAATTTTAAAATGGTAAAATTAACGGCGAAAATGTTCTTCTCGCCAAAACGAACGAATCTAGTGTAATAAAACTAGTGTGGCACCAAATGAAAAAAAAAACAAAAAAATTTCGAAACACACGAATGAATCGTTATACCCACGAAACTATGGGTCAAATATAGTAAAACTACGTTTTTAGTTTCTCACTCTGATTTCAGGATTTTCTTGCAAAGGACTTTGAAATTTTAATGATATGATTAATAAAAAATTAGTTTAAAAAAATCAGTGCAATGTAGAATAAAAATATCGGTACCAAATGAGAGAGAAAATTCTGTAGGATTTAAAAAATAAAGCTTTTTGGTTTAAAAGGACGAAAAGGCATTGTAAATGCGCCTTTATAAATTTTATCTTTTTAAGTTAATAAAGTTTGCTGGACAAAATTCGATGATGAGGTTGTATGAATATTAGCCCTCAAACAATATTTTTTTCAAAAATAAAAATTACACATTTTCAAGGATATTTAAGGACAAAATTTGTAAAGAAGATTTTCCATAACCATTCGTCCTTATGCACCAAAAAAAATTTATTCTGTTATAATTCTACAGAATTTTTCCTTTTATATGAATTTTTTAAATAATTTTTTGAAATAATCATATTTTTGAAATTTCAAAGTCCTTTTAAAAAAATTCTGACGTCAGAAAGGTAAACTAAGTACGCAGTTTTACTAAAATTTGCCCATATTTTCAAGAAAATATTTATTTGTTTGTGTGTAAAATTTACTGTCGCACGGTGATATATATAAAGAAAGTAATATATATGTGCGTAAGGACTACTGTGTTAAAATCTTAAACGCCAATATTTAATTAATTTTAAATAATATGATTTTTAAGTTGAGGCGTGCGAGTAAGCGTGTTAGACTACTGCGTATGGTGCTACGGGGCGTATACGTTACATACGCAACTAAATACTGGTATATGAGCACGAGTGGTTATTTTTACCTTTTTTAAGTTTTCATTTAAATAAGTAAAAATTTTTTGAAGTGGCTAAATAGGCATAACACCATTTTCGACCAGAAATACGTTTTTGTTGAAAAATGTAACAACGCGTGAGATTCGCTCATATGTATGGTCTACATGATTTGAATTTGTGAATCAGCGAAAGCATTTTACACCAACCAACATTTACTACATATTTAGCTCTAAATCTCATTCACTGCCAAATGCAATCGGCTGACGTCATGACTATTCCCAACAGAGTTAAGCTGCGCCAGTGCATGTATGAAAATGTATGTATTCAGGTATTCCGTTCGTCTAATTCTATACCTTTTCCTATAAGTAAATTTTGTTTGTAAGCGTGTTTGGGGGAGCGCTTAATTCCGTGGTTTTCCATAAATTCCTGTGCGTATCCGCTAGTGAAGCCACCTGCATACAAATGCATCATTATGTCGAAAATCAACTTCAAATTTGAATTTGCCAAATTCTGTGCCACATTCATCGCAGCCCTACCCTCGTCTCGCCTCCCTCTTCGCACGCCTTATTACACACCACCGAAACACCGGTACACCTTGATTCGTGAAACATTTATTCATAGTTGCTCACTGATTGTCTGATAGAAGCTGAAGTTCTGTGGTTATTGTTGTTGCCATCCTTTGCAGGCGTATATATATATGTATGGATGTATGTGTGTATGTTTGTGTTTACAGTTTAATCGTAATTGTATTTGTAATTGCTGCTGTAGTCGTTTATGTGGGCGTGCCTCAGACACGTTCCACCTTTTGTGATTGCAGTAAATTTGTAATGTTGCAAACATGTTTCGCTGGTGTGGATGTGTTGAACTGTTGCAACAACAAAAATACATACAATTGCGAATGCTTACATTCGTTTTAACTGAAGATTTGATGCGAGTGATGTGCTCCTGTCTGTCCGTCTGTCAGGCTGCTTGTCGGCACTTCGGAAAATTTCTGTTAATGAGAATTTCGATTGCAACTACTGCGCGTATTCGGTGGCACAGACATACTCAAATAAACATGCGCTTATTCTCTACACTCGTACTATAGCTGCTTGCTTCCAAATGTACGTATGTGCATGTGTGCATGGTTGCTGCTGCATTGACGTGTGGCATAATTGAGTGCAAAGCGCTGCCGCCCCGACTACTCCCCGTCTCGTGTGCCATCATTCCGATCGCCTTTTGCCTTTTGCCTCTATTGCCATATTGCCATACGGGCTCCTCCAGCTGCACATGCAGCTGCATCGGCGTAATTGTAATCATCGTTATCATCACCATCAAGCCAACATTGCTGCATATCATTCGCGTATGCCTCACTCCGTGATTTCTTGCGCGCGCAACAATGTCGCGCTGCAACATTATGTTGTCATTTGTGTCATGCATTATCATTTTGTTGCCACTCAGTTACACATTTGCTGCACGTTTTATGTATTACGAGTATGTGTGTTGACATTTTCACTTCAACTTATGTATGCGCAAACGTTCATGCATACATATGTATGTATGTGTGTACTTATTTTTATATTTCTAAGTACGTGTTTATGCGCTGAGTTATAATAAAAAATATTCGTATTTTACCAATGCTTGCAAAAATATGGAGTAGAATGCAATTTTGGTAATTTGTCACGTGACTTACAGAATTTTTATAATGGATATTAAAATTGAAGCTTTTAAAGTGCATGCGTATGTATATTAAGGTGGCCCTTACTTCGAAAAGAGCTCGGATTCTCGGTTTCACCCCCTAGAAATGTGTGAATAGCCTAAAGACTAAACTATACAAAGTTTTAGGTCAATCAAAGTTTTCCTTGTATATATTTGTATTCAAAGACTTGAAATAAATAAATATATATGTATTATATGGCGAAAAAACTATTGTTCGTAGAAATTGTATAGAATCCTTGAAAAGCAATACTTTTCAATCGCCAAACTCTTTTTCTCTTCAGTAGATTTTCAGAAAAAATAACCATTTGTTTATTTAAAAGTTTATTAATATTAACAATTTTTTATGGTTCCCCAAAAACCCCTAAAAAATGCAAAGGGGGGACCCATAAAAATTCGTTAATATTCAACAAATTTTAAATAACCAATTGGGTAGTATTTAAAAGCGCTTTAATTTCAGAAAATTGAGCTTACTGATACTACTTTTTAATGGTTTACACGGCCAGATATTTTTGTATGTAATAATAAACGTACGGCTTGAAAATTGTACTAAAAATTAAAAAAAAAATTATAAAGATGCACACGTGAATTAACATACTATTTCTGGCCTATTTTTTCAGCCAAGGATGGATGGTATTGAAAATGAGCAAAATCGAACAATAACCACACCTGCCATATAAAGGTGGATTGAATTAATACGAAAACTTCAATATTTTAGTAACTGATGCTTATTCACTAAAACTTGATATGTATGTACAATGATCACTTTTGGGAAAATATGAATATCGAGCCCTAACCGCCAAAATAACGTAAGCGACATTTTTTTCAAAATTTTCTTTTTGATGCAGAAATGCATATAGATACTCTAGGAATATTTCTGCAACAAAAAGAAAATTTTGAAAAAAAATGTCGCTTACGTTATTTTGGCGGTTAGGGCTCGATATTATAAATTTTCGGTAAATGGACGTTTCCCCGCCCACTTACTATTACATGTGTATATCTCGATAAACGCTTTGGCAATTTATCCCAAACTTGGCACAGGTTCTGGTCTTGGAATAGCATACCAAACGGCTGAAAATTTTTCAAATCGCACACATCCCATATAACGGTTAAATAGAGAAATTCATAATTTTCAATAAATCAGTAGATAACTACTGAAGCTAATCTACTCAAAATTGCTGTTTGCAAAAAGTCTTTAGCAAAAAAAATTTTAATGAAAAATATGTATGTATGTCTCGGTAACCGTTCCATCAATTATACCTACGGTGACCATCCGTTCTGTTTTTTGCAGGACCGTACTGTTATTTAAAGGTCTGTCCTGCGTAGTTTTTCAAAACAGAAAACCCCCAAAATGTACTGATTTTTTCCAATTGTCCTGCCTTTGTCCCGCATTTTCTTCGATATTTTAAAATAAACTTTTCCCAGTCGTAATAAAAGCAGCGTCGATAACTAATTGATAACTAAATAAGGGTAAGCTGGTTTTGAAGGTTCAACCAGACAATGCGTTCTAAATTTTGTACGGTTATGGGCAATGGATGACGAGAAAATGAAGATCAGCGTCAAATATATCAATTACACTGTTCTACAAATTTTGTGGCGATCGCTTAAGAAAAAAAAATGTTTTCCAAGCCAATTTTCGTTTCAAACAATTTTTTTCGTAATTTTTTCGAAAAACGTGTTTTTATTACAAAAAATTAAAATGCTAAAAATTATCCAATCAACATAAGCGAACTNATCCAATCAACATAAGCGACCCACAGTCCTCTTACAAAAATATATTACTTTGCCGATTTTGATGAAAATTAGCCGAAAAGCTCCTTAAACTGCCCTATAGAAAATTATTAGTGTTACAAGCGACCAAAATCGAAAAAGGTGAAATTTCAATAATTTTTTTTTACAGTAAATGAAAATCTGATGAGAAATGTAAATGTTACAGAACACAATCTGCACAAATTATATACTTTTGCAAAGTGTCCATCAATACCTTTCGAGCTGTTGGTCGTTTCATGTGATATTGACGATTAACCGAAAAAAAGTACTAAAAATTCGTTTTTTGAACAAATCTCGAAAACACTTCTTTGAAACCATGGGTATTTTTTTCGTGTTCAACGACCCAAAGTTTGTATTAAAAGATTTGCTTTACAGAGGTTCTTATTTCGTGTAAAGTAATATGTAATATGCCTTTATAGTTTTGTATATATTCATTACAAAAAGATTAATACCAATGAAGCTAATGTGATTTATGTTTCAAGTTTAAAATTGAATTAATAATTAAGAAATATATACTCATCTTTATTTGAGTAGCGCATCCTTTTAATACTTATTAGTTAGTTTTGCTTTTGTTTGTTTAATATTCATTAATTTTTTATAAAAAATATAGTATATTCTACGTCTAAATCCGATTTAAAAAATTTTTGAAAATTAAAAAAAAAGAAATAAACATAGGGGCGGCATTTTTTTTTTGTTGACGGTGCTGCGCATTTTCTTCCATGTAAAAGTTTTGTCAAGCATACTTTGTATGGAAGAAAATAAAAAATGGAATGTATATATGTAGTATATTTTTGTTATTTTTATACTACGCAATTATATGTAGGTACATTTTTTGAAAAATTGTCCTGCATTTTCAAAATATATTTGTGGTCACCGTAATTATACCATACTCGGTATAATTATTGTAATTGCCATACAAAAGCAAGACGTTGAAAATTTTTGAAATCGGACTAAAATTACGCCCACTTTTCGTAAAACGGTAAATTTCAGAAACGCTGAAACTTAGATATTTCGCAATTTAAGAAAAATTAATATGTAATTTATGCAACCAACTTCGTACGTTGTTATCTTTTTTAAGCAATCTTGTAATTTAGCTTGGGGTATCTGTGCCAGTAACGACGCATCGTACGTATTAAAGCGTCTTAGTATTAAGTGAATTTTCGCGATTAAGAGAAAGAAATGCATGCCCATAATCTAGCTGATTAAGGTCATGTAAGGGTTTTTATTACCCTTAGTCCCCCAATAGCATGCGCCGTGCGAAAATAAATAACCGTAAATATCAAAATTTTTATTTTCAGATCATCGCGCAATCGTTCTTTTTCGAGTTTTATTTATTCTGCCAATTGGAATTGTTATTCTGAGCTTTTATTTTTAACCGACTTCACAAAAAGGAGAAATTTATCAATTCGTCGGAATATTTCTTTATTTTTTTTTTTTTGTTTTTATGTATGTTACCGCATAACTTTGGACCACCGATTTCCATAATTCTTTTTTTAAAGGAAAGGTGTTACCTCACCGACAGTGTTGCCGTTGTGCTTCTAAAGGGGCAATTTGATCCTTTTTAAGTGCCAATACCCTTTGACCCGACTTTTTAAAAATTTAGATTTTTTGACCCTTTTCCAAAATTATGAAATTTTAACAGAACCATGCTTTCATAAAATATTTCCTCCTTTTAAAGGAAATGCAACTCTTCTCCTTGCAGCAACTCGATTTGTGTGTATGTTTGCTACCGTGTTTTGGGCAAATCTTGTCCCGCTATTTTATTTTTAAATTCAGCAGCGGAATGTTCTAGCAGCGAAATGACTTTATAATATGCACATGTAAATTTTATTTTGACTTTGGTACTCAGATTTATTCTTTTACTAGAAAGAAAGAAGAGCAAAAGTAATAAGGTGACCCTTTTTTCGTCAATTATCCCTTTTCTGCGACTTTCTGAAAATTCTCAACGGCATTACTGCTCACCGGTGGTCCCATACTAACTTGGTTTAAATCCGATCATCAGAACATGAAGGAATTCATGATAATCTTAAATTTTTATATGAGATTTGTAGTCGGTTTTGTTTTTTGCTTAAAAACTACTTTTTTTATCATTTTTAACCGTTATGATGGAAATCGCGTTTTATGACCGATTTGAATCTCCTCCTATAATCTAAAAAATTAAAACTGAAGATAACGGTTATCACATGATCGAAAAAAAAAATCAAAAATAACTATCAAAAACCGATCGAAAATAAAAACCAAAAATAACGATTATATTTGATCGGATAAGTAGAAATCCAATTTTAATGGTTAACTTATGATTTCTATTATAAAGATGATAACCGTTACGATCTCTGGTTAATTTTTATAGAAGCATAACTTCTGATGCTCCATGTCAACAGTTGGCATCGTTAGGCTCTATGTACATATAGATATCGGATTATTATTATAAAAACTTTAGTTCTTTTTTATGCTTTCCCAATTTGCTATATTTAAAGCGCTTAAAATGTGGTTGCTTATTTCCCTTCAAATCCTCAATTCTCTTCCATTTCTTCCGTAAACACCGCAACCCTTTTACAACGTAAAAATTTAACGACCCATGAAAAATATTTATGATTATTTTACGCTGGCAACTTTTGTAGCTTGCAAAAGTCAATAGCCTCAGGATATTGACACAATATGGAAGTGCTACTGTAACAGGGAGCAGCGACAGCCGGTCGCTAAACAACAGAAACCAGTGGGGCGCTGCAGAGTATGCAACGCCCACACACATAACAGCAGCTGCACACACACACACACACACACAAATACATTTGAATGCGAACAATGAAAAGGAATCGGCAAAGTTCGCGCGCTAAATTAGAAAATTTAATTAAAATCCATGAAAAATAATTTCGCGTATGTATGAATTCAAAGCAAGGCAAAGCAAAGCACGAAACAAAAGTGATTAAAATCTAGTGAATGTAAGGGGTGGAGATGAGTGTCTGAATGTGCATAGAAAAGGCGCCCATCAATGGTTGCCAGATGTAAAATGAAAAGGCAAATTAAAAAATGAAAATGGTTCGCAGGAAGCGTGCAACAGCTTTGGTTGTGTTGCTACAGATGTATCTTTCTGTGGAAAAAGGTAAGCCAAAAATACAACAAATACAATATATAATCATTACATACCCATATTAATATGCACATACGTAGGTGTATACATATTTACGTACATACATATATGCACAAATGTGTAAGAGAGATGTATGTTGTTGTTCGGCTGGTGGGTTGCTTTCCATGAAGACAACTGATACTTTTTTCTACTTAACGATGCTCATAATAGTCATAACAACAATAATCATAAAAAAATTCCACTTATTTTTTTTTAACGCAAAAACAATGCTTCCGTAATTAAAGCAACACACGTTTTCTTAGAAAGAGATCAATGTTGTAAGTCACCAGTATTAAATGCCTTTTGGTTTGCTACAATCCCTATTAACACATGTTTCCCTCGTAACCTTTATGGTTATAATTTGCATGTTTTTATTTATTTCAATCTGCAGCCAACGTTGAAGCTGAAGAGTAAATAAAATATTTGTGTTAATTCAATTTATATCACTATGGAAATAAAATCGAGCCTGTGGGGTTTATCATGATGCGCACTATTAAATATTCTTGCTAACGTTAAGTCCCGAAGCTGTGTCACACCTAAATTACCGTTGCACTCGGAAAAAAAACTTATTTTGGTAGGTAAACATTGTATTTCAGCGTTTTCTCTTATATTTGACTTCAATATGTACACCATATCTTTCCTTAGCTTTTCGATTACTTAATTGCCAATGTCAATGTAGCCTGTCATACGAAAATTGTTAAAAACGGATTGTTAAAATTTTGCACAAAGGTTAAAAAGGCGAAGATTTATATAACTGGGTTTCTAAGTAGACGTACTGCCACGCCCTTCTCCTATTGAAATAGTAGTTTTCTAATATACAAAAGCTGCGATATTTAACTCGCAAATGGCCAAAGAATATATTTTTTTCTACATATTTATGAATTTTTTTTTTCTACAGACGGTCTTCTATGTAAATCACATTTCCTATAGATTCGCGTTTATCTCGTTTCGCTTTTTTCGTATCAGACGATAACAAGAGAAGAAATAGTCTAACCATATTTTTGTCTATTCCCCTCTATCTCTACTTCTTTATCTATCTTTATCTGTTTTCTGTATTTTCCTCTACCCCTATATTTTCGTTATAATTACATACACCTTAAGCTTTATTTTTATCTATATCTTCCTTTTCATATCCACCTGCAACTTCATCCTCATCTTTGCCTTCACCTTGATTTTATTTTCGCCTTAATCTTTGTCTTTGTCTTTGTCTTTGTCTTTGTCTTTGTCTTTGTCTTTGTCTTTGTCTTTGTCTTTGTCTTTGTCTTTGTCTTTGTCTTTGTCTTTGTCTTTGTCTTTGTCTTTGTCTTTGTCTTTGTCTTTGTCTTTGTCTTTGTCTTTGTCTTTGTCTTTGTCTTTGTCTTTGTCTTTGTCTTTGTCTTTGTCTTTGTCTTTGTCTTTGTCTTTGTCTTTGTCTTTGTCTTTGTCTTTGTCCTTGTCTTTGTCTTTGTCTTTTTATTTATTTTTTTTTTGGCCAGCGAATTAAGAAGTTTCACTTCAGTAAAACAATCTAGGTAAGCTGCTATAGTATACTAGTATAGTATTCATATACTTTCATAAATTCACACTTCCATATATACTTATCTACATTTGTTGCGGGCGTGTTGTGCACTACTTTTGTTTCTTAGATCGAAGATCATTTCTCGTTATCTTATTAGGCTTTCATTTCTTCCGACATAAGTTTTTATAGTATATTTCCATGTACATCCATTTGTGTTTGTGAACCATATCTGTGCCTGCACTCCGGCTCAGTTGCGCGCAGTTTACACTGGTATTTGCCTATTTTTATTTCTTAAATAAAAAGGGTTGCTATATTACAACAAATACTCCTAGATGTGCTTACAGATAATAGCGTTTTTTGTTTTTGTTGCCACCATAGTTTCACGCAGCAAAGAAATTGCAAACGATGCGATAATGTTAAAATGTTAACAACATTGTCGGGCGCAAAAACAAATGAAAATACGAAAAAGTGCACATATGTACTCGCAAGTGTGCTTGCATTAGCTGCCGGAAAGCCTTTAACGTGTTGAAAGAAAATTGCAACAATGTTGCACGTGTATACACATGCGTAGCTTGCTCGTCTGATATCCTTTTAAGTACAAAACAACGGCAACAGCAGGACACACTCGACTCCTGGCGGGAGCGAAGCGCGGCGCTGTGACATCCTTTGAACCAAAGCGCGCGAGCACGCACACACTTTAGTTGTGATGAGGCAAAAGTAAGCGGCAAGATGTAGAAGAAGCCAAAAGAAGAAGCCGAAAAAGTGTAGAAAGGAGTTGTAGTGGCGGCGGTGCGCGGCAGGAACACCAAATAACACCAAATGCTGCAGATAAAAGACGCGCACATATCTACATACATATCAGTTGGTACTTACTTTTATATGAGGATTTAGCAAAGCAGCCGAAAACAATTGTTGACAGCTGCAATTGCATGCCTTGAGCTGGCTGACTGGCTGACTGGCTGGCTGGCGGACTTCTTCAAGCGACAGTGGTAGCGGCAGCGTAAGTAGCTGCTGCCACATATGCGTTGATGCGTCTGGTTGCAATGCCACGCAGAGTGCTGCGAATGCCGGTTGCATAGCTGGCGTCGTTAACCGCCACTGCCGCCGCGGGGTGACATATTGCCGCTGCATCAAATGCTGGCAGCGCTCAAGAAGTACTATTTGTTGTTGGTTTTTGGCTGGCTTACCGACATCTAACATGTCTTGTTGCTTTGTTACTCTCCTCTTTTTGTTTCTGTTTTCTCCTTAAGCGCCGATGGCCTTTGCTGCCAAAGATATTTCGCATGCTAAGGATATTTTACAACTATTTACTTATCGTTTTCATTAGAGCAAATTGCAATCCTATTCCTTCCGCCTTGTTTGCTTCACTCTTTGTAGTTCGCCTTCTTCGTACGCTCTTGTCTTCTGTGCCTTACAACAACTGGTTCTAATCCACTTTTTGTCCTGCTGTGCAAGGATTTCTTATATTTTGTTTAATGTAATTGTTGTTCCCATCTTAGTTTTGCCTTTGGCTTCATTTAATTTTATTTTTCATTGAATTGCATTTAAGTTTTGAACTACCTAACCAGCAGCTATTGTTATCATTCGGCTCACATTGTCCTTGTTATTGCCATTGTCCTGCCTCTTTATGCGCTCAACAACCATATCAATTGTTGTTATTTCTCTTATTATCGTAGTTACATACATACGTTTGTAGTTCTGTTCTTGTTGTAGTTGTGTATCTCGCTCACAATGGTCCATATAATAGCGCAAATTGAATTTGAATTGTTCCTTGGCATATTTTTGCTCCCTCTATTCGATAGACTTCTTCCCTCGCTCACTTCACTATTCGTTTGCAATATTTTGCTATTTTACCGTGGCCAAAAAAAAAAATCAGCAAAGAAAACAAAAAAATTTTGTCACAGTGACATTGCCTACCTTTTTGGTACCTCCAATCATGGAAAACAATGCATCCTTTGATGGCCTGAAGTACGTGCACCTACATGACTGCATGTTGAGTGCTTGAATGCGTTGTCGCAGCTTATGAGAAGAGAGGAGCATTTCAGGCGTATAGAAATCGAAATTTGGGAGAATCTCCTTGCTGTCAACATAGTTAATGTTGTCGGCTGCGCTGGTAAATATTATTCCACACAGCCTCTCAAACAAAAAATAAAGTAGACCTCCTTTTTCTTACGTCCTTTTTTAATTCTCTAAATAAATCAGTTTAAGATCGGCTCTTACAAAAAGGTCGCACTGCCTAAAGAATTTTAAATTGTATCAGCCTACTAATTCAATTGCAGCTGGTGCTGCGCAGGAACGTACATATGTATGTTAGTAGTTAGAGCGACACTGCCAAAATAAATATGTATTGCAAATGACGAGCTCAGGGCATACAAGCACTCAAACGTGCCTTTATGTAGGTATGCACCTAACTACATACTATAACAAAGTGTGCGTGTACGTGTCCTTTTTAAGGATTCTTCATTAAAAATCTAATAAGCGTCCTTTTATTCGCATATAATTCTCTAGCATTGTGTGTGATAATAAAATTTAGTTTGTAAATTATAGCGTTGACATATTTCTATTCACTAAAGATTAGGTTCAAGAAAACTTTTTTTACTGTTTAGTTTTTCAGTTTTTAAATAGAAAATATGCTTGTCCAAGGTATGCATGTACAGTAAACTATATCGGTCATCATACGAAAAAAAGTTTGTCAGATGCTCCACTAAAAGCGAGAGCTGTAGCTTTGTGAGCATGAAGTGTTCCTTTGCACCCTTAGCCACTTTTCGTTAATGCTCACTGAGCAGACTTTTGGCCCATCTGCTCAAAAGTCACCAACAGGAGGTCAGTTGCGCCACCATCCACTTTCAATACGATGATCTCACTGTGCCACTGTGGACTCCTACTTACAAAAGTTTGATTAGAAAAGTGCGACCTCGGTGATAAAGTTCACTATTTCATTGGTCCGAACGTATTGTCTCACCCAATCCTCCCCCAAGGGAATATACGAGAGAGAAATGAAACTTGAAATCATTTAAAATACGCTTTGATCCGCGAAATCAGAAACGAAATCGAAACCTTCCACAAAAAAGGTACCCACCTTTTGGGTGCCTCTGCTAATGCAAATAAAATTGACAAATTCAAATTCCACTATCTCTGCCAGAGAAGTAAGAATTACTCTTGAGTGGCTTTGACTCTAGTCTTGGACATCGGCACAGTCAATTTGATTATTTCTCGTTGGTATTCGCTACAACTATTACATTAGAAAATCTTACCTGATATCAACAATAATTACGCCCTCGTTTCCTTAGGTTTTCCCGACCCATGTAAACATTTGAAAAATTTGTGGTGCTAAAACCTGAAAGGATTCAGCAGTCGGAACTTCATATATCTCGAAAAAAATATAGAACTTATTTATGGATGTTTCCTATTTGATAAGGTAAGGTTATCCACATAAACTAAGAAAGTTTGTTTCAGGAAACACACTGTCACAAGTCACATGAGAGAAGCAGACAGAATTGCTAGAGAACAGAAAACAATTCCAAGTATACGTGCAGGCGTTCAGCAGGTATTGATTTTCAACGCACAGAACTGCAAACCTTTCCGATCGACTTGATAAATATTTAAGAGTACATACATATGTAAGTATGTATACTTATTTAATTTAAAAAAAAAAAACACAAAAAAAAAATTAAAAATTACTTGAGAAACCAAAAACAAAATGGTTCGATACAAACTTTTGTAAGGATTATTTAATACACATACAAGCAATTTTTATCGGTGAACTAATGGCGTAATTCAAGGCCAGCACGAATATTAGTCAAGTGCAATTGTTAAAAAATTGATGACGAAAATTTTCCATTATAAGCTTTTCAGTATTGTATATTTGTGTATACACACTTTTTCCGCTGGTTAGACCGATCAGAATAAAGAAATAATACTTCATTAAAGTGTCGGAAACACACTTTTAAACATCTCCTA
>NW_016164564.1:24439-31007 GCF_001687245.7 Rhagoletis zephyria | reverse complement strand
AAACTACAAATTACGACCCAGTTGTGTATGTTCACACATTAGATATGTACATATATACATATGCGCATGTTTTGAATGTGCGCATATATTAATTTTATTAGAAAGGAAATGAGATTTTTATAGATGTTACTTCCAAAAAGAATTGCTAGGTACATAAATAATGCTGAGCTTGCATTGTTATGCTCAGCTATTTCTTAGGTATGTTTTTGAAAAAAATAAATTTGTATGTAAGTATGCTTAGATGTATGTAGTTATTTTTTAGAAACCTCTTAAAGATGTATTCCAATTCTTGACAGTTCTAAATTAAGCTTACAATTTTGCTATAATTTATTTGTATAATCTAGTCAAAACGGATGACGTGAATGTGCAAAGTGTGATGTGAGGCCACTACAGTTTTAAAATATTTGTATACATATATTTAAATATTTTTTTTAACTTACCCGCATAGACTTTCCCAGAACGTTTGCTACAGATTTGGCAACTCCTCAAGTTTGATGTTGGTCTCTACCCACATTTTGCACTTGAGACAACTTAAGAATTAAAGAATTTAAGCAAACATAAATTGCTGACGTATTTATCAGATTTTTTCTTAATTTTTTATTTTTATTTTTTTTATTGCGTAATACTTTAAGCTATTACGTATTATAAAAGCTTACAAACAGCTAACAATTCTGATTCAATTTCAACTCAACAATAAGTAGAAAATAAGCAAACAAAAAAATCAAATATCTTTGCAATTTTCTAAAATTTTTGTTTTCTATTTTTGCTCATTGATTTCTTTTAATACATTTATTTACCTCCTTTTACTTTGATAAGCTGTTCCTATACCTTATTTATTTTGAACAATGTGGAATTATTTGCACATTAAGCTGATTGAAAATATCACTTACATTAGGGCGGGTCGATTTGTATGGGAGATTTTTTTTTAGACTATGCGCGTACAGCGCAGAAGGATTGTACGTGTAGGTCTAAAATCAATTTGAAGTTTGCCAAATTGCGAAAATATGTTTACTGTAGTGTCGTAAAGAAGCGCTTAAATTTTTGTGTAAAAAAATCCTATTTTGTGGTATCTTATCTTATGTTTTCACTTAAAAATTCCACCAGAGGGCGCAACAGTGAAAATGTGCACATTTTCTGCGAAACCTATTTCCACAATTTGGCGAACTCCAAATTGATTTTAGAGCCATGATTTCTTCGACAAATTTGCTAAGACTTACACTTAGAATCCTTCTATGTTAAGAGCGCATAGTCAAAAATGCACCCGCCCTAATGTTCATACATATGTTCATATATATTTTATTTATTTTTACTCGGGCATTGCGGCTTTCAGAAAAGCTGTAACTGTGCCAGGAAACATGTGTAAATATGTACATACATATGTATGTATAGTATGTGTTTGCACTGTGTTAGTAGTAGGCTACTCAATTGTATTAACTTTACTTTCTAGCAACACAATTTGTACTGTATGTCCATATTTCTCTAGGCATGTTAGTATATGTACTTGGCAAGCGAGCAATGAAAAAATTTTCATTTCGTTCAAAAAAAGGCACAGAAGGAATTTCATATCTGAAATGAAAGATAAATAGATAAACTAGTGTTCAGTAAGATTAGGCTAATGATCCTGTTATTAGCATATCCTGAATAAAAACTTCCTGGCTGTATTGTCAACAATGTGGAAACTGCTACTCTAAATAATCCACTGACTCCTTCTTTCAAACGGAAGTCCTTGCAATACTAAGAGTTGCAGACCAGCTAATTGACGAAAGGTAACAGCCAGCTGCTCTAAGGGCCTTGGAAAGCGTTTGCGTTTATTCAAAAATAGTCGAGGGATGCAAATTTAGGCTAAACTCCGTTACAAGATGGAATGATCTTGATCTAGTATGCGTGCCGAGACTCTCATGAGTTGGTGAACTGCGGTTCTCTGGAGCCTGCAATTGGACCGGTGCCAAATTTAAGGTCAATAATAGCGGAAACAGCCAAGTGGATGAAGGAGCTCATTAATAAAGCTGGTGCATAAAAGCCTTTGGAGGAGTACTGACACCTAGATAACAACGAAATGTTTCCTGAAAAGGCCTGACAAAGTGGTAGCAGAATTCCTTCTGAATGAAAACTTATATGTTTGGGTTTTCTATCTTTAAATTACCACAGGAATGAATTAAATATTACCAATTATTCTTCCGTTAGGAATTTTAAAGAAATTTTGTATTCCTAATGTGGTACAACCGGGTCACGATAATGCTAAGGATTTCATACCACAAAACCTAATGTTTTTGTACTCCAAACGTGCTGCATATCAGGGACAGTACGTCCAATTTATCGGACTCTCAAAGCATCTGCCTAAAAGAGAAAGTAAACGGAGACTGCCCTTCACAAAGTGGTTCACACGCTGGCCTTACTACAAACAATTTACTATGGCTTCCTTTATTGATTTTGAAGGTGCCTTTAATAAGGTCAGTATCGATTATATAGGACATTCTAAAGAAAATGTGTAGATTCTCGGGCCGTAAACTGTAGAAAACTTACCCGATGCTATTTACAAATAAGACAATATTAACTGATTGTAGTAAACTTAAATTCCGCGGTACATCGGGTTATATATCTTGAATTTTTATTGGATCCCAAACTTAATTGAAGGTTAAGAATTGAGAAGCGAGCAAGGAAAGCCTCGGTGCCCCTCTATACAATCAAAAGAATGTGCACGGCTATAGTCCGACTCATACTTTTTTAAAGAACTCTGGTGTGGTGGCCAACTTTAGCTAATGATTAAGTACTACTTAAAAACCTTTACAGAATTCAGAGGTCAGTGTGTTAATTCAACGGGTACAATGAGATACTGACCAACGGGGTGTGCATAGCTCAGTGGTTAGCGCTTCTGACTTTGCACATCGATGACGCGGGTTCGATCCCTGCTGAAGTCTAGAAAAAGAAGGCTGATGAGAAAATGTGTTGACCTCCGAAATAGCAGCTATAACCTCTACTGCTTAGGCTTTGTTTTTTTTTCATTTTTCCTAACAAAAAAAAATCGTGGTACTCAGCTGCTAACAGCGTAATCAGATTACCGGCTTTAGGTTACTGGAAAGAAAGTCCACTCTTTGCGACAGGGTTTATGTATGCTGAGTTTCGGGACTAATTTCCGTCGTCCCTTGATACATTTGGTTTTAAAGACAAAGCGGGTTCGGCGTTGTGCCATCTGAAGTGTCGTTTTCGTTCTCTTGTTTTTACTGACGAATCAAAAATGGTAGGTAGTGGAGATTTTCATTGACTGCACATAATTGTTCGACCTAGGCCAGATAAAGACTAATACATCTCAATTAATCCACAGTTGTAGTCTCCTAGAAGTATTTAGAATCTCACAAATTAAAAACTTTTTCCCTTTCCTTTTTCTAGTTTGGAATTCTTCCAGCATTGGATAGATGATGGGGAACCGAATGTCTATTGGCTATCTGGATTTTATTTCACACAGTCCTTCATAACTGGCGTACTGCAAAACTATTCGCGAAAGAATACGCTCCAAATCGATATGGTTGAAATCAAATTTGAAGTAACCGAATATGAAATGGAGGTGCCTAGTAAGCCAAGCTTTGGCGCATACATACGGGTAAGTAAAACCTGTAACTTTATTTTTTTATTTACATAATTTAACGATTGTTATTTAAAAATCATAACATATCTACATATACTATATACTCATTACACATGCTACCACATAAATTTGCATCTATACATATAAAACAGGAACAGCAGTCCATCAATGATGAGACAAAATTTTTTCATGTAAGATATTGCAAAATACAAATTATACGCTTTTATTATAAACCAAAAAAAATCACTAAAAATTATGCTAAATAAAGAACAATCAACGATGCAAATCAAATTATTTTAAATTCTCATCATCTCTTCTAACTAGGGCCTCTTCCTGGAAGGCGCGCGCTATAATCGTGAAACACAAGAACTAGATGAATCCTACTCAAAGATATTATTCGACATGTTGCCAGTTATATTCTTCCGTCCAACACTAAAAGAGACTGCGCAAGCGGCGAAGGAGGATTCCAAAGTGCGCGTCATCTACGATTGTCCTGTTTACAAGACTAGCGAAAGGCGTGGCGTTCTCTCGACAACCGGTCACTCCACCAATTTCGTGATGTATATGCAACTCAATTGCAGTCGCACACAAATGCATTGGATAAATCGCGGCACGGCATCACTTTGCCAACTTGATGATTGAAATTAATTTTGCATTCAGATGTATTTTTATAGCCTTATACGTCAACTTATATACTTTTTCCAAAAATTTTTAATAAAATTTGCCAATTCTTAATTTAAAAAAATACAAATTTTTTCAAGTACAAACATTTGGCGACCGATTATATTTGTGCCGAAAAGTCAATAATAGATTTTTGTTCACAAAATATTTTATTATGCATTTATGAATTAAACACGAAGAGTAGAGCTTTTCTGCCGTTCTGGCCTCCGCACCGCACGTCGACATGCAGACATATTTGCATGCGTTACTAGCACCTCCTAATAGCGCAGAGCTTGCGAGCTCCAAACGCTTCGAAAACAGATACCGCTGGTCGCAGAAAGACGTTCAAATTGGTCACCCTGCTCAGCAGGCCATACCAGTTAGGAAACTAGCCAGTCTTCGAATTAAGCTGCCTTTAGATTAGACAATTTTTTGACAGACGATAATCGTCAAGCTATTTGACTTTACTTAGTTCTAACGTTATTTCCTAGATTCAGGGTCGTTTCTGAAGTAGCTTTTAAAATTTATTTATATTTCAAAAAAATTTTTGAGAGCAAAATTGGCCTTTAATAAAATTTAAAGCTATTGAGAAAACGGCCCCCAGAGACATATTGGGCTTAGTGGAATGTGGCCAGTTGTCGGTCTTAGAAAGGAATCTGAACATAATTAGCATTAGGGCTGGCAGTTCTATCCGGATTTTTGACTATTCGAATAGTCCGGATATTCGAAGATCGGATTAAAAATTCCGAATATCCGAATGAACGGATATTAACCGCATATCCGGATAAAAAAATGAACGGAATTTAACGGGATATCCGGATTTTCGAATCTCTGAATTGACAATAAAATGTATTATATTTTGCTGTTATTTTTTCCAACTCGGTAGATTCTGTAATTTTGCGCACAATTTAATTATAATGATATTTGGATAACCAAATGAACGGATATTAACAGGATTTCCGGAAATTAGAATAACGAAATGAACGCATATTAACCGAATATCTGAATTTTACCTGTATACGCGAATAACCGAACGGATATGCGAATATTCCCAGCCCAATATATGATGTAACTCAACTTTAACAAAAATATTCAGCAGGAAATCCCTTCTAGAGAAGAACGTGCAAGAAGAAAGAACTTGCAGAGAGCTTTGGCTCCATTACCGCCATTATTTCAAAATTGTACGAGGGTGTAGAGCAGAGGTGGGCAGCTTCGACAGAGAATTTTGTAGTGCGCGTGCGAACAAGTCGTGCGGTTGAATTAAGCTTTCGCTGCCTTCTAAAGCAGAGCGTGTATTTATACGCGAATATGCCCGCCGTTCAGGCGCCGCCCAGGGCTGGTGTAGTGTCAGGGGTTTCTCTCTCTTTAATATTGTCAGGGACTGAAAAACGGTGTTGAGCTCGTCAGAAGTTAAAAGACATCTCATATGTTTGGGTAAGCAATAGGAAAGTAAAAAGTAGTATGGTCGGTCGTCTACTAAAACCAACCACTTTAGTCAATCCATCCGTCAGACAATTATGGAAAAAAAATTATGTGTCCAAGTTCACTGCCCATAGCGTGTCATTGAAAACAATCACGCTCGGATTACAGCACTGATAACAATCTACATACTACTTGTATCGAAAACAGAAAACCCCTCGAACATGGACGATTCATTTTGTGTCAAAACTTAAGGCACTGACTTTATACTTTTGCTCAGATGCAAAAATGTGTATCAAAAATATATACAGGTCTCGAATTGTTCAACTTAATGCTATTAGCGGAATGCGCACAGTTAATTTACCGCCTGCGGGATTTCTAACTTCCGGTAGAATTCCAAGGAAACATACCCCATTTATTTTATTTTTTTTTTACAAAATTTCTGTCTCAAAAAAGTAATATGTTTCTATAGTGGTTAAATGCTAAACAGTTGATCCATAGCATTAGCTGAATGACTGACTTGAATGGTGTTAAAGGCATTTACGGCGCCAAGCGTTCAATTGTTAAGCATATTTATGTAAAATTGTATACTTGAGTGGAAGCGAATAGCCGAAGATGTAGTATAAAGGAAATAATATTACGTATAATACAATTGATGATTTTTGCAAACAAACAAATAAATAAAAAGTAACAATAGATATTAAAATAAACTCTAAATCCGTTTTGGACAATGACCGTCAGCGCATAGAAAATGTGAAATACGCAAAAATTTGAAGAACGCCAGCCACTTGAAGACAATTGAAATAATGTTCGATTTGAACTTGAAATATGCTCTGAAGCATCTTGTTCGTCGTTTGGCTATTGGAGCAAGTTTTCGGCACAGCAAATGCTTCAACAAAAAAAAAA